>NC_092336.1:343470192-343779807 GCF_046630445.1 Rutidosis leptorrhynchoides
GAAATCACAAGAGTACAAGATTCAAAACGCAAAGTACAAAATATAAAATTGTACGCAAGGACGTTCGAAAATCCGGAACCGGGACCAGAGTCAACTCTTAACGCTCGATGCAACGGACTAAAAATTACAAGTCTACTATGCACAAGAATATAATATAATATATAAATAATTATATTAATTATTTATATTTTATATTTATATATAAAATCCGTCGGCAAGAAAGACTCCAAAAGATGTGAGCTGTAATTGCAATCTCCGCGACTCGCGGGGTTTGAAGGCAAAATTCACCGCGAGTCGCGGAGCCCCAAAAATCAAAAATCCCTATAAAGCAAACCGAATTCTGATCAAAATTTCATATTCTATTTCTCTCTTCTCTCATATATACGTAAAATATATATATATAATTTATATTTTAATTTTAATTTTAATTATAATTCTAATAATAAGGGTATGTTAGCGAATGTTGTAAGGGTGTAAGTCTAAATTCTGTCCGTGTAACGCTACGCTATTTTTAATCATTGTAAGTTATGTTCAACCTTTTTACATTAATGTCTCGTAGCTAAGTTATTATTATGCTTATTTAAAACGAAGTAATCATGATGTTGGGCTAATTACTAAAATTGGGTAATTGGGCTTTGTACCATAATTGGGGTTTGGACAAAAGAACGACACTTGTGGAAATTAGACTATGGGCTATTAATGGGCTTTATATTTGTTTAACTAAATGATAGTTTGTTAATGTTAATATAAAGATTTACAATTGGGCGTCCCTATAAATTACCATATACACTCGATCGGACACGATGGGCGGGGTATTTATATGTACGAATAATCGTTCATTTAACCGGACACGGGAATGGATTAATAGCCACTAGAATAATTAAAACAGGGGTGAAATTACATTCAAGGGTAATTGGTGTAATTGTTAACAAAGTAGTAAAACCTTGGTTTACACGCAGTCGATAACCTGGTGTATTCATTTAACAAAGTATTAAAACCTTGTTACAATTCGAATCCCCAATTAGTTGGAATATTTAACTTCGGGTATAAGAATAATTTGATGAGGACACTCGCACTTTATATTTATGACTGATGGACTGTTATGGACAAAAACCAGACGGACATATTAAATAATCCAGGACAAAGGACAATTAACCCATGGGCATAAAACTAAAATCAACATGTCAAACATCATGATTACGGAAGTTTAAATAAGCATAATTCTTTTATTTCATATTTAATTTCCTTTATTTTATATTTAATTGCACTTCTAATTATCGCACTTTTATTTATTATTATTTAATCGCACTTTTAATTATCGTACTTTTTAATTATCGTAAGTTTATTTTATCGCACTTTTATTATTCGCAATTTCATTATCGTTATTTACTTTACGCTTTAATTTAAATCTTGTATTTATTTTATATTTTACATTAGGTTTTAACTGCGACTAAAGTCTTAAAATCGACAAACCGGTCATTAAACGGTAAAAACCCCCCTTTATAATAATAATATTACTTATATATATATTTGTATTTTTAATAAAAGTAAACTAATATAGTGTTGAGCTTTGTTTAAAGATTTCCCTGTGGAACGAACCGGACTTACTAAAAACTACACTACTGTACGATTAGGTACACTGCCTATAAGTGTTGTAGCAAGGTTTAAGTATATCCATTCTATAAATAAATAAATATCTTGTGTAAAATTGTATCGTATTTAATAGTATTTCCTGCTAAAATTAATAACTATTTTATATACACCTCGCATAACATCAATGGTCACAGAGTTAAACATTATATACATGGTCTGATGGAAGTGACAATGAAGTTAATCATAATTTCACCACCAAAGAAAACTCTCAGAATCAAAACATAAATATGTTTTCAACAACATGTGAAAAACCAAAAGTGAAAGATGGAGTGATTTCAAATTGGAGTGATGAAGAAGAATTTCTATATAAACCTCCCATTCCAAGAAACGAAGAAAAATATGAACAAGAAGTTCAATTATGAGTGAAAGAACCAAAAAAAGAGCACCCGGAAAAGGTTAACAAACCAACTCTACTTACTAAAGTGGGAGACCCAGGTGAATTTATCATTTCTTGCTTACTTAATGATGGTTCTATGTATAATGGGCTCGCAGATTTAGGAGCAAGTGCGAATGTTATGCCTCTTTCCTTATACAAAAGATTAGGTGTGGATAAATTAAGACCAACCAAAATAGGTGTTCAATTATTTGACCAAACCATTAAACATCCGGTTGGAATAGCCAACAATTTACTTGTTAAAGTTGGAAGTTTGACCTTTGTTGCAAACTTCATAGTTATTAATATGGAGGAAGACCTTAATATTCCTCTAATTTTAGGTCGCCCATTTTTAGCAACCACCGAAGCGTTCTTTGATGTAAGAAAAGGTAGAATGACACTTAGGGATGGTGACAAATCGATCACCTTTATGAACCGAAAGTTTAAATCTCCACCACCCAAAACTATTGAACCAATAAAAAGGCCTAAGTGTGGGGAAGATATAATAACACCTAATGATGACCTGATAACAAAGAACCCCGTTATTGATACGAAATTAGATGAACCTGTTTTTAACAGTTCAACGAACAAACTTTATAAACAGATTCAAGATGCTAGGATGTGACGACCCGGAAATTTTTGACCAAATTTAAACTTTAATCTTTATATTATTCCGACACGAAAAGCAAAATTTGTTAAGTTAAATCTCAAGAATTTTAAACTGTGTTCATACATTCATTATAACGTCGACCAAATTCTGACGATTCACGAACCGTTATATGTAAATAGATATGTATATGTATATATATATTATAACTTGAGAATATTAATAAAGTATTAAACGTATAATACTTTACACGAACGTATTTGTTTCAATATGATTTTCGACAAAATTAAAAAAATATATATTAAATGATTGAATTATCAGAAACATTGAATTATGATTACAAGTCTATGTTGAGAGGTCCACTATGATTTGAGAAAATCTATTCCTCTTAACGATATTCAGAATAATTTGTAAAGCTATTTATAAATAAAAACAAAAAGTGTCATTTACGAAAGTTAGACAAAAGTTAGTGGAGAATTGGTTTCCATAATATTCTATTAATCTATTTTCAAACGTACAAAGACGTTTTTAGTTTAAAAAGAACTTTATTATTAAAATGTACATAACTTTTATAAATATCTAGAATCACTTTTGACAACTCATTACTTAACCAGTATAATAAATATAACGATATTTATATTTTATTTCATTAAATATATATAACGATTTAAATTAATATTATATATATTTATACGCGTATTATACATACATAGTTTTTATACTTTAACTTTACCTTTACTTTACTTTTACTTTACTTTAACTTTAATAATTCACTTTAATAATTCATACTTTAATAATTCACTTTAATAATTCATACTTTAATAATTCACTTTAATAATTCATACTTTAATAATTCATACTTTAATAATTCATACTTTAATAATTCACTTTAATAATTCATACTTTAATAATTCACTTTAATAATTCATACTTTAATAATTCACTTTAATAATTCATACTTTAATAATCCACTTTAATAATTCATACTTTAATAATTCACTTTAATAATTCAAAAATCTATTATAAATAGAATTCAATAGGTTTCATTATTTCATAGAAACTTGAAAATATATTTCTCTAAACTCTCTTAATTGATTTATATATATATATATATATATATATATATATATATATATATATATATATATATATATATATATATATTTGCTCTGTATTATTTCAAGATATTATTAGTATACATAAAAGATTTTTTGTTTACTTTTATTAAAATTCATTTTGTAAAAATACGTTTTAAATATTCGAAAAATATAAAAAGAAAAACAAAAATATAAGTATTTTTAAGATTTTGTTAAATATTTAAGTTTTATAAGTTTCTTTATTTTTATTTTAATTTATAAAAATATAAGTTTTATTAAATATCTTTTATTTATAGAAAAAAACAGAAAACAGAAAATAAAATAAAAAAAATAAATAAATAAAGAAAACGCGTCGAATTTAAATCTGTCAACTGAATTTCTGAACCCCGCGAGTCGCGGGGTTTGATGTATTAATTATCGCAACTCGCGGAGCTTCTCTGACACGCGAACAGGAAGCCCTAATTCAGCATTAATTACGGTAATTATTAATTATAATTATTATTTAAACCTAATTATTATTATTATTATTATTAGTTTTATTTTTATTTTTACTTTTTATTTAATTTATGTATTTAGTATTAATTAGTTTTAATTAAATTGTAAAATTAGTAGTTTTATAAAATAAATAATATAAAAATAATATTTTTATAAAAATTGTACTTTTTACAACTTTTTGTATATTTTTATATTTTGTCCCTTTTTAATCGTTTTAGCGTAATATTTGTATTTTTCTCTCATTTTTAATTTTAAACTTAGTTTTTGCTATAGTTATTTTTACTCCTAGATTTTTAGGCTTTGCCGTAGAATTCCTTAAGTGCTTTTTCTTTAGACTAAGATTTAGGTGCTTTAGAATTTTGCGACGCCTTTTTAAGTTTTAGTTTCTTTTTAAGTTATTTCCATTTGGGATTTAGTTTTTCCTGTAAGCTTTAATATTTTTAGACCTTTTACTATGTATCAATTATCATTCCAATTAGTAATTTCAATTTGCGATTATAATTTTAAGTTAGTTGTAGTAATAAGGTTAGGTTAGTTAAGTATTTTTAAGTTTTTATAAGTTTCTTTTATTTTTCCGTCACCTTTTATTTTTCAACCATTTTTTTTCTTTTTCTACCTTTTGCGACGAACTCTTTTTCTCTCTTATTTCTCGCTATTATAGTTTTTAG
This sequence comes from Rutidosis leptorrhynchoides, assembly GCF_046630445.1. Taxonomy (NCBI): domain Eukaryota; kingdom Viridiplantae; phylum Streptophyta; class Magnoliopsida; order Asterales; family Asteraceae; genus Rutidosis; species Rutidosis leptorrhynchoides. The sequence continues at coordinate 343,475,086 of NC_092336.1, forward strand.
GACTTAGAATTTTTTCTACTTCTTATCTAAATTTCTTAAAATTACGAAAATTTATTTTGAGTGGTTAAATTGATAGACATCAAAATTTTCTGGTTCGTAGTCATAGTTGGATTTGTACGTGGACCGGGTTATTGGAGCCAAACAGTCCTCAATTATATTGAGACCAAACGAATCCTGCCCCTCTGCTGCATCTTTTGGCTATTCGAAACGTGGGCAAAATCAGAAAAGTCTATTGATTGGATAACTTATTATAATTTTTCTTTCCTTTTAAAAACTAATAGGATATTCAGTGAATGCACCGAGCAAGACGTTCACCACCTTTTGTACGTTCACCACCTGTAACTAGATCAAGACATTTAGCAAATATAACCGCCGTTGATTTTTCTTTAGAATCGTCATCTAGTCAACCAAGTACTTCAGTTCAAATTTCCGATAATCCATTTTTTGAACCCGACCTCACAATTGAGAATCCGAAAAATATTCAGGAACGGTTCATAGATCCTGAACCATTAAACTTTCCTCCGGAACCACCAATCATTCAAACAGAGATTGTTGAGGAACGAACCATTAAATCAGAATCATCTAGTGATACCGATTCAACAAATTCAATTATGGAGAATCTGGAACCTTTAAGTATGGAAGACCGAATGAGAGCTAAACGCACTGGCCAAGGTCACGCAATTACTCATCCAGACATTAATGCGCCAGATTATGAAATCAAAGGACAAATTCTACACATGGTGACTAATCAATGCCAATTTAGTGGTGCGCCGAAGGAAGATCCAAATGAACATCTACGTACCTTTAATAGGATCTGCACACTATTTAAAATACGAGAAGTGGAGGATGAACAGATATATCTCATGTTATTTCCCTGGACTTTAAAGGGAGAAGCCAAAGATTGGTTGGAATCGTTACCTGAAGGGGCGATCGATACATGGGACGTTTTAATTGACAAATTTCTTAAACAATTCTTTCCTGCATCTAAAGCCGTAAGACTTCAAGCAGAAATTGTTACGTTTACACAGAAACCAAATGAAACTCTATATGAGGCGTGGACAAGATATGGAAAGTTATTAAGAGGATGTCCGCAACATGGTTTAGACACCTGTCAAATAGTACAAATATTCTACCAAGGATGCGACATCACTACAAGGAAAGACATAGATATAGCAGCTGGTGGTTCTATTATGAAGAAAACCGAAACTGATGCTTACAAAATTATTGATAACACTGCTTCCCACTCACATGAGTGGCACCAAGAAAAAGACATCATTAGATCATCTAAAGCAGCTAGAGCCGATTCTAGCCATGACTTAGATTCCATTTCCGCAAAGATAGATGCTGTGGAGAGACGAATGGAAAAGATGACTAAAGATATTCACTCAATACGAATTAGTTGTGAGCAGTGTGGAGGATCACATTTGACAAAAGATTGTCTCAGTATTGAATTAACAATGGAACAAAGAGAGAATATTTCATACATAAACCAAAGGCCTGGAAATAATTATCAGAATAATTATCAACCGCCAAGACCGATTTACAATCAAAACCAGAATTATAACCGAAATATTCCATACAACAACCAACAAGGTCCTAGCAATCAACAAGTATCCAATAATACTTACAACCAGCAAAGACCGAATTTTCAAAACAAACCATCACAACAAACCGATGATAAAAAGCCGAATTTAGAAGATATGATGACGAAGCTAGTTGAAACTCAAACACAGTTTTTCACATCTCAAAAACAAACTAATGAACAAAATGCTCAAGCATTTAGGAATCAACAAGCTTCTATTCAAAATCTGGAACAAGAAGTAAGTAACCTAGCAAGGTTAATAGGTGAAAGAAAACCGGGAAGTCTACCTAGTGATACAAATGCTAACCCCCGGAATGAAACAGCTAAAGCTATTACCACAAGAAGTGGTACAACACTTAAACCACCTGAAATACCTGTAACTTCTGATGAAGCTATTCCTACTCCACAAGAACCACAACCTGATCAAGATAAGGAAAAAGAACCGGTAGTTGAAAAGGTTAATGAAGATAACACATTTAAGGATAAACCTTATGTTAAACCATACCAACCACCACTTCCTTACCCGAGTAAAATGAAGAAAGAAAAACTTGAAGCCGAGCAATCCAAATTCTTGGATATGTTTAAACAGATAAATGTAAATCTTCCTTTCATTGATGTGATTTCAGGAATGCCAAGATATGCTAAATTCTTGAAAGATCTAATCTCAAATAGAAAGAAAATGGAAGAACTCTCGGCTGTTACTATGAATGCTAATTGTTCAGCAGTGCTGTTGAATAAGATACCAGAAAAATTATCTGATCCAGGAAGTTTCACAATTCCATGTTTTCTGGGTAGTCTTAGTTCAATAGAAGCATTGGCAGACTTAGGTGCTAGTATAAATCTAATGCCGTATTCACTATACGCTAAACTAGACGTTGGAGAAGTTAAACCAACCAGAATAAGCATACAACTAGCCGATAGATCAATAAAATATCCTAGAGGGATAATGGAGAACATGCTAGTTAAAGTTGGTACTTTAGTATTTCCAGTAGATTTTGTTGTTTTGGACATGGAAGAAGATTCTCAAGTTCCTCTCATATTAGGAAGACCATTCTTAAACACGGCTAAAGCAATGATAGACGTGTTCGGTAAGAAACTGACCCTAAGTATAGAGGATGAGAGTGTTACCTTTTCAGTTGATAGAGCAATGAAACAACCACAATCTGCAGATGATACATGTTATTATATTCAAACTATAGATGCACATGCAGAATTATTAGAAGAATTTCCAGAATTACAAGGAACAGGAGAATGTTCTTTAGGAGAAGGTAATGAACCAATTGATGAAGCTGAAATGTTAGCTACACTTATAGCTAATGGATATGAACCAACAACAGAAGAAATTCAAATGCTAAAAGAAGAAGACAGATATCGATATAAATCATCGATAGAAGAACCTCCGAAATTAGAGTTAAAGCCACTTTCAAACCATTTGGAATATGCTTATTTACATGGTGAATCTGAATTACCTGTAATAATATCGTCTTCTCTTACTGAAAATGAGAAATCACAACTCATTTCTGTGTTGAAAGCTCATAAACCAGCCATTGCATGGAAGATTCATGATATTAAAGGAATAAGTCCTTCGTATTGCACACATAAAATCCTTATGGAAGAAGGTCATAAAACGTATGTGCAACGCCAACGAAGACTAAATCCTAATATGCAAGATGTAGTTAAGAAAAAGATTATTAAACTGCTAGATGCAGGTTTAATTTATCCAATCTCTGATAGTCCATGGGTAAGCCCAGTTCAATGCGTGCCTAAGAAGGGTGGCATGACTGTCATTACAAATGAGAAAAATGAGCTTATTCCTACTAGGACTGTAACAGGATGGCGTGTATGTATTGATTATAGAAAATTAAATGACGCCACCAGAAAAGATCACTTTCCCTTACCTTTCATAGATCAAATGTTGGAAAGATTAGCCGAAAATAGTTACTATTGTTTTCTAGATGGATTTTCCGGATATTTTCAAATTCCAATAGCACCTGAAGATCAAGAGAAAACCACATTCACGTGCCCTTATGGTACTTTTGCTTACAAACGCATGCCATTTGGACTTTGTAACGCCCCTGCAACCTTTCAAAGGTGTACGATGGCGATTTTTCATGACATGATAGAAGAATGCATGGAAGTTTTCATGGATGACTTTTCAGTCTTCGGTGATACATTTAAATCATGTCTAGTTAATCTGGAACGAATGCTAATTAGATGCGAAAAATCAAATCTAGTACTTAATTGGGAGAAATGCCATTTCATGGTTAAAGAAGGCATCGTTCTTGGACATAAAATTTCAAAAGAAGGAATTGAAGTGGATAGAGCTAAAGTATATGTAATTGTTAAACTTCCACATCCCACCAATGTTAGAGGAGTTAGGAGTTTTCTAGGGCATGCCAGTTTTTACCGACGTTTCATAAAAGATTTTTCTAAAATTGCCACTCCTATGAATAAACTCCTAGAAAAGGATGCGCCATTCATCTTTTCAGATGAATGTATCAAATCTTTTAATATTCTTAAAGAAAAACTCACTAATGCACCGATCATGATAACACCAAATTGGAATCTACCATTTGAACTAATGTGCGATGCAAGTGATTTTGCAATGGGAGCCGTTTTAGGACAAAGGATTGAAAAACGATTTCAACCTATATATTATGCTAGTAAGACATTACAAGGAGCACAAACGAACTATACAACTACTGAAAAAGAACTCCTTGCTATTGTCTTTGCTTTTGACAAATTTCGATCATATCTCGTTCTAGCAAAAACGGTGGTCTATACCGACCATTCTGCTCTTAGATACCTATTTTCAAAACAAGATGCTAAACCAAGATTAATCCGTTGGATCTTACTCTTACAAGAGTTTGATATTGAAATCCGAGATAAAAGAGGAGCAGAAAATCTCGCCGCTGATCATCTTTCTCGTCTTGAAAATCCCAAATTAGAAGTTCTAAATGAATCAGCCATACAAGACAACTTTCCTGATGAATATCTATTGAAGATAGATTATAAAGAAATCCCATGGTTTGCAGACTATGCAAACTACTTAGTTTGTGGATTCCTTGAAAAAGGATTATCGTACCAAAGACGAAAGAAATTCTTCAGTGATATAAAACACTATTTCTGGGAAGATCCACATCTGTTTAAAAGTTGTCCCGATGGAATAATACGCCGATGTGTATTTGGAGATGAAGCTAGTAAAATTTTAAACCATTGTCACACAGGACCAACAGGAGGGCATTATGGGCCTCAACTAACAGCAAGAAAAGTTTATGAAGCTGGATTCTATTGGCCTACAATTTACAAAGACGCACACCTTCTTTGCAAATCTTGTGATGCATGTCAAAGGGCCGGAAAAATAAGTCAACGTGATGAAATGCCACAAAATGTCATCCAAGTATGTGAAGTATTTGACATTTGGGGTATTGACTTTATGGGTCCATTTCCAAAATCTCATAATAATCTATATATACTCGTAGCCATTGATTATGTATCTAAATGGGCGGAAGCACAAGCTCTCCCAACTAACGATGCACGAGTTGTAGTCAACTTTTTAAAACGTCTTTTTGCAAGGTTTGGAACACCGAAAGCTTTAATAAGTGATCGGGGTACTCATTTCTGTAATAATCAACTTGAGAAAGTTCTTAAAAGATATGGAGTAACTCATAAAATCTCCACCGCATATCATCCACAAACAAGTGGACAAGTTGAAAATACCAACCGAGCTTTAAAACGTATTCTAGAGAAAACCGTAGGATCAAATCCGAAGGAATGGTCCATTAAATTGGAGGATGCACTCTGGGCTTTTAGAACAGCCTACAAAACTCCAATTGGAACCACACCTTTTAGACTTGTTTATGGAAAAGCATGTCATCTTCCAGTAGAAATTGAACACAAAGCATTTTGGGCTTTGAAAACATGTAATCTTGATTTACATGAAGCCAGACGTCTACGGTTAAGTCAACTAAACGAATTAGAAGAATTAAGACATGAAGCATACGAAAATTCGTTAATCTATAAGGAAAGAACGAAGAAATGGCATGATAAAAGAATCAGAAGTTCAAAAGAATTTAAAGAAGGAGACAGAGTTCTTCTTTTCAATTCACGATTCAAGCTATTTCCTGGAAAATTGAAATCAAGATGGTCTGGACCATTCATAGTCAAAAGAGTTTTCCCATACGGAACGATAGAATTAATAAATTCAAATGGGATGGAATTTAAAGTTAATGGTCACAGAGTTAAATATTACATACATGGTCCGATGGAAGTCGACAACGAAGTTAATCACAATTTCGACACCACAGCTAACTAAGTGTGGGGAGAATCAAGTCTTTAAAAGATAATATGTATTTCTGTTAGAGTTAGATTGTCTGTTTTCGTGTAAATCTCGAAAATGGAACCCGAATGGTCTTTCCCTAGCAGACCCTAAAGAACTAGTCTTCTCCCCCCATTCTGAATTTTTATTTTTTTTAGGTTTTTACGAAATGAAGACTGCCTGTGAACTAAACCATGGTCTAATGCTACACGCTTTGATCACTAAACGTAATAATGACATACTCCCAAGTAAAATAGTATCAGTAATCAGAGAAAGAATGGACGGAGTTAGAAAAGAATCCAGATGCGAAGATAATAAGTTACAATTTGGTAAAGGAAAATCAAAATCCGCAGCGAAAAGAAGAGCACGACACCTAGAACGATGTCACAAATGCGGAAAATGGTCACATGGAGGTAAATGTTCAAATAATCAAACCTATTCAAATACCGAATTTGTTACTTTATGCAGAGACGGACCGTTCATATGTTTAGAAGAAAAGACACTGAATGCTCGAGGTTACGCCTATGTAGCCATGGAAAACCAATTAAACCGACTATCTTATGAATGGGATAGATCATATAACTAAGAAATCTATTTCACAGGTATGTCTGTACAGTTTTTATTTTTATTTTTAACCTTTTGATAATAAACGCTAATTTGTTAGCTAAAAAGTATTAAATTGGTATTAAATAAAATTAGGTTTGGCAACCGAAATTATTGATATCATTCAAAAAAATTTATTACATCACTGCGAAATTTAACGTTTATTCTTAAGGTATAAATATCTTTAATCAATCAACCCAAAATATTTCAAAAATTCGTCATGAGTTAAATTAGGTCTTGTAACCGAAATTACTTTACCGAAAAGAGGGGCGCATATTTTTGATAATATTTGATTGATTAAAGTGGGATAAAAAGACAAAAATATTTTTAATTTTATTTTTACCATGTTTTTAATCTTAATATTTAAATCTTAAATTAATATTGTAAACTTTGTAAAAACAATATATTTTAAAATTGTAAATATTTGAAAAATTAATATAAATTTGGAGTGAATTTATAATATGAATTTTTAAATTAAGTTTGGTGTGAATTTTTAAATATTAATTTTTAATTTTATGCATTTCAAATTTTAAGTTTGGTGTGAATTTTTAATATTAATTTTGAATTTTATATTTAAGTTGTGTGAATTTAAAAACAAAAATTTACTTTATCTCATTAAGTTAAGAATATGAGTTTTAAAATTCGTCGTAAGTTGAAGACTAGGTCTTTGAACCGAAATTGCTTTACCCAAGGAAGGGACGAGAACTTTTATTATCATTATTTTTAATCTTATTGAATTAAAGTATGTCAAAAACATAAAAAAAAAACCCAAAAATCTTAGCTTTTAAAACAATCGCTACAAAAAGACAAATTTTAAAATTTTGTCGAGGGACGGACTAGGACATCGATCCGAAACGACCTCGTCCTAAATAACAAGGGAAACAAAATTTTAAAATTAAGTACTTAATTGTTTCAAAAGTTAATGATTATATAAAAAAAAAAAAAACAAACAAACTCCGCGAGTCGCGGAGTTTGAAGGGTTAATCCCCGCGACTCGCGGAGGGACCAATTTACAGAAAAAAAAATATAACGCAAGAACTGATCAGTTTCACACACCCAACTCAAACAAACAGCGAGAAATACTCCGAAAAACCACCCAAAAACACCCCAAAATCACAATTTTTAACCGTTAATCACCAAATCTTTTGCTAAAATCATGTTGAGAAGGATGCTATCTAAGAATTACTCAAGAAAAATGGTAAATTTCTACACCTAAACACCATTTAATCCGAAATTTGGTGTTCTTGAGTCATTTTTTCCCCAATTTGATTTTGATGCTTTTTAGTGTAATTATGCTTAAATTGTTTATGTATTATGCTTGTATAACCTAGATTGATGCTGTTTAACATGATTAGAAGCCTTAAACTTCAAATTTTGAGTAATCTAGGGTTTGTGTTCTTGAGAAATTTGGGGCTTTTTGATATAAACAGGTTATGGCCGATTTTTGTCATGAATTGTTGCTAAATTGAGTAGTGTAACATGTCTAGGTAGTTAAATGATCCAAACTTTGAGCCTAAACATGATTTTGAGAATTAAAGTGGACTTTTTCAAGTCTAAAATTCATGAACTTGATTTTTGAAAGATAATGCCATTTGAGACTTGTTTAATTGCTAGTAATGATTATTTTGACATGTTATTTGAGTTGAATGCTTATGAACTTGGCGAACATTTTCGTATATGTTTATTTGAAAAAGTGTAGATTTGATGAAAATATGAAAATGAGCTTAAGTTTGATATAAATTGATAATGTCATTGTAATTATTTTGATTGATGATTTTGCTGACACTAATGCATATTTGGATGCACAAAATTTGTGTTTGATGTGTTTTGCAGAATGAAAGGGGTGAATCTTCATCCCAAGCCCGCAATGCTCCTGCTGAGAATTTGGAACAACAGGAGGTGGATAACTACTACAAGCAGGATATACCTCATCCAGTCATGACCTTTTCTGATATGCACTTGGAAGAGTTGCACCCGAACCTGAGATTTGACAGACTTTGGATAGATTATCCAAAATATCAACGGGGTTTGCATACTCTTCATTCTAAGGTTGTTGAGGTACCGAGGGTCATAGAATGGGGACCCTTAGAAGCTGTAGAATTGGCCGGGCCAATTAGGGAATTACTTGTACAGAGGTATGGTAATTCTTCTTTTAATGACTGGATATGTTTATTCACCATACGTAGACCTGTATATAAAGTATGGTGTGAAGAATTGTTATGTAGTATAGAGTTGAATGATCGGGTAGCTAGTTTAACCGATCGTTCTTTTATTAGATTTTTGTTAGGCGGTTCGATGCGCCACATGTCTTTACTGGACATGGCTCAGGCTTTACGTATATATACGCCTGAGTAGTTAGCGTCTGCCGATTGTAGAGGATTGATACTAAACGGTAGAAAGATAGATGAAAATTTTGATACACACGGTGTGTGGAGTCAAATGACAAGCCATCACCATTTCAAAGGGGAAATTACTCTTATTTGGATATAGATAGAGCCGAATTAAGAGTGATACATAGGTTTTTAGCTAATTCAATTACACAAAGGGGTAAGAACAAAGAAAAAGTAAATGAACAGGATTTGTTTTACCATATGTGTATTCGAGACCCACAAAGCGCTGTAAGTATACCATATTGTGTGGGTTATTATTTATCAGCTATGGTTCAGGGGATGCGACCACATAGCATAATAGGAGGTGGTATTTTTATTACTTTGATTGGTGAATATCTCGGTGTGGATATAAGTCGGGGGGGATTATTAGTAGAAGAACCAGAACCCCGCGATACTATAGGTTTAAATGTATACCATGGTGCGAAAGTTTTGAAGAGGCGAAATAACGCCGCAGTACGATACCATGGTAGACATCCACAGGTGGAGAAAAACCAGCAGCAAGGTAATGTAGGAGGGGGGAATGAGATGCAAGAAATGCATAGGTTTATAGCTTCTCAGGAATACGAAAATGCTAGACAAAGAGCATTTGAAGATTGGCAAGTTCATCAGAACCAGATCATAGCTCATTGCTAACATATAGGTAGAAACTATATTCCTACACCGAAACCCGTCTTCCCTCCTTGGTCTATAGAGATGCAGCCACCATATCCTACGTATGACCCTGCCGAAGCATTCTATAGCACTTATAGTTATGCCTGGAACCCCTATTGGTACCAATATCATCCTTAGTATACTTTTTATTTTTTATTTATTTATTTATTTTGTAATTTGTAATTATTGATAAATTTAATACTGTTGTTAATATTGTAATCATTTTTTATAATTATCTAACTTTTATTCTTAGATTTTAATAATTTTTGAATGTGGGGTAATATACCAAACTTCAAAAATATGTATATATGTTTGCAGTTTATCTTATGTACACAACAGGGTAAAACAACGCATTTTCAAAGACTGGCATTAAGTTCAGCAAAAGCAACTAATTTTGACGACAAGATGCAAAATATATGTGAAATAACAACAAGACGGAATGAACAAATGATGTGCACCATTTATCATTCAGCAAACAAACGCCAATATATTTGGAAACTTTGGTAAAATTTAATCATTTTCACACAAATCACCCTCAATAATTTAAATTGTTACTGATTTCTTGCAAATGAGGGCATTGCAAGATCTTAAGTGTGGGAAGGGGTTAAATTCTTTCGGATTTTAAAATTTTTATATTAAACACTTGGTTACCATTAAAAATACTAGTAAAGCAGTAGTTGTATTAGAATCTAGTGCTCTCTGATAAAAAAGAACAGCCCTAGTCTTATATACTGACTACCCAATTCTAGTAAAATTTTTCAAAATTTTCAATTAAATGAATTCAAAATCATGTTTATACATATTTATGAACGATAAAACTAGGTTTTAACACCGAAATTATTGTTACCTCGGAAAGGACATAAATTAAGAAACAAACTAAAATGTTAAAATTCATTTAAAATGGAATAGAGGACGATAAAAAGGAAAATAAAAGCCAAGTGTGGGAAAATTTACCAAGTTATTTTAAACATATGTCACATATATCTGTAACAAATAACTGAAAATACTTTTGCTTTGGACTAAACTAAACTGTTTTACCCGATGAAAGAAAAGAAGAGATGGATCTACACGATGAATCAATTCCATCATTAAAAGGAAGTAAAGTCTTCCGAAAAAGAAACGCGCTTCTTGATTTAGGTCATGAAGTTGTCGTCCAGACCAGCTGTAGGTTGACGAAAAATCTAGAAAAGTCATCACTAAAATCAGCAGGAAATCCACGGACCTCAGCATTAAACAGGGTCGCCAAGTGGTCAGATTTATCCTAACCATGAGAAGGATTTATCTCGTACAATGGGGGGGCACCATGCAAATTAGCTGGATAAGACTAATGAATCAGATCCCCAGAAAGGATAATCTCCTTAAAGATTAAAAATCAGCTTTTAAGACTGATATTACTCAATCCTAGAGATTGACCTTAAAGATTGAGAATTACAAACTCATGGAATTCGATGATATCTAAACTCGAGCTTAAACGAGAAAATATTTTGATCAAAATTATAAACCGATTTGTTTTCTGAAAACCCTATTTTCAATGCGTTCATTACCATTGAACGTAAAATCCTAGGAATTCACCTGGAATTCATTAGGTCACCTGAACTAAATCGGGTGTCAACCGTAAGAACGGTGGTTGCATAGCATGGTCAAAGACAGGACCTTGTGCCAGACCGAAAAAATTATAAGGGTGAGCTTTACTATTGCTCCTACCAAGGATAGTAATTGCGTCCGACACGTTATAGACCATAATCAAAAGCATGTCACGGGACATTGCCTTAACAGTTGCTTGTTCAACGCTTTCCTTTACAACCGGACGGTAGTTTACCGAAAGGTAATATACGGGACAAGTAAACTGGACGTGTTGCTTTCCAAATACAAGGTTAGCAAGTGGGTGACACAAAACCGCAAGTTTTGAGCAAAAATTTTCAAATCTGAAACCCACCAAACCCACAAAAATATTTTGCAAACACCGGTAAAGGGTTATTCCGGAAAACTTATCTAGGGTAAAAACTAGATTTCAAAAGATCAAATGTTTTCATAAAGATCCAATTTCCTTAATGGATCTAAATTTTTATAGTCATGTGAGACTGTAAACCATATCGTTACTACCATTGTTTATACCGCCGTATAGAAATCACTGATGTACAAAGTGTGAAGAATAAAGAAGTGATTCTAGTATTTCAAGACGATATTGCTTGAGGACAAGCAACGCTCAAGTGTGGGAATATTTGATAATGCTAAAAACGAACATATATTTCATAGCATTATTCCTCAAGAAAGACAAGCTTTTAGTTGCAATTGTTCTATTTACAAGTGATATTCGTTTAAATAATAAAAGGTGAAGACAAAAGACAGATTCGACGAATTGAAGACGCAAACGACCAAAAAGCTCAAAAGTACAAAAGACAATCAAAAAGGTTCCAATTATTGATAAGAAACGTCTCGAAATCACAAGAGTACAAGATTCAAAACGCAAAGTACAAAATATAAAATTGTACGCAAGGACGTTCGAAAATCCGGAACCGGGACCAGAGTCAACTCTTAACGCTCGACGCAACGGACTAAAAATTACAAGTCTACTATGCACAAGAATATAATATAATATATAAATAATTATATTAATTATTTATATTTTATATTTATATATAAAATCCGTCGGCAAGAAAGACTCCAAAAGATGTGAGCTGTAATTGCAATCTCCGCGACTCGCGGGGTTTGAAGGCAAAATTCACCGCGAGTCGCGGAGCCCCAAAAATCAAAAATCCCTATAAAGCAAACTGAATTCTGATCAAAATTTCATATTCTATTTCTCTCTTCTCTCATATATACGTAAAATATATATATATATATAATTTATATTTTAATTTTAATTTTAATTATAATTCTAATAATAAGGGTATGTTAGCGAATGTTGTAAGGGTGTAAGTCGAAATTCTGTCCGTGTAACGCTACGCTATTTTTAATCATTGTAAGTTATGTTCAACCCTTTTACATTAATGTCTCGTAGCTAAGTTATTATTATGCTTATTTAAAACGAAGTAATCATGATGTTGGGCTAATTACTAAAATTGGGTAATTGGGCTTTGTACCATAATTGGGGTTTGGACAAAAGAACGACACTTGTGGAAATTAGACTATGGGCTATTAATGGGCTTTATATTTGTTTAACTAAATGATAGTTTGTTAATGTTAATATAAAGATTTACAATTGGGCGTCCCTATAAATTACCATATACACTCGATCGGACACGATGGGCGGGGTATTTATATGTACGAATAATCGTTCATTTAACCGGACACGGGAATGGATTAATAGCCACTAGAATAATTAAAACAGGGGTGAAATTACATTCAAGGGTAATTGGTGTAATTGTTAACAAAGTAGTAAAACCTTGGTTTACACGCAGTCGATAACCTGGTGTATTCATTTAACAAAGTATTAAAACCTTGTTACAATTCGAATCCCCAATTAGTTGGAATATTTAACTTCGGGTATAAGAATAATTTGATGAGGACACTCGCACTTTATATTTATGACTGATGGACTGTTATGGACAAAAACCAGACGGACATATTAAATAATCCAGGACAAAGGACAATTAACCCATGGGCATAAAACTAAAATCAACATGTCAAACATCATGATTACGGAAGTTTAAATAAGCATAATTCTTTTATTTCATATTTAATTTCCTTTATTTTATATTTAATTGCACTTCTAATTATCGCACTTTTATTTATTGTTATTTAATCGCACTTTTAATTATCGTACTTTTTAATTATCGTAAGTTTATTTTATCGCACTTTTATTATTCACAATTTCATTATCGTTATTTACTTTACGCTTTAATTTAAATCTTGTATTTATTTTATATTTTACATTAGGTTTTAACTGCGACTAAAGTCTTAAAATCGACAAACCGGTCATTAAACGGTAAAAACCCCCCTTTATAATAATAATATTACTTATATATATATTTGTATTTTTAATAAAAGTAAACTAATATAGCGTTGAGCTTTGTTTAAAGATTTCCCTGTGGAACGAACCGGACTTACTAAAAACTACACTACTGTACGATTAGGTACACTGCCTATAAGTGTTGTAGCAAGGTTTAAGTATATCCATTCTATAAATAAATAAATATCTTGTGTAAAATTGTATCGTATTTAATAGTATTTCCTGCTAAAATTAATAACTATTTTATATACACCTCGCATAACATCAATGGTCACAGAGTTAAACATTATATACATGGTCTGATGGAAGTGACAATGAAGTTAATCATAATTTCACCACCAAAGAAAACTCTTAGAATCAAAACATAAATATGTTTTCAACAACATGTGAAAAACCAAAAGTGAAAGATGGAGTGATTTCAAATTGGAGTGATGAAGAAGAAGTTCTATATAAACCTCCCATTCCAAGAAACGAAGAAAAATATGAACAAGAAGTTCAATTATGAGTGAAAGAACCAAGAAAAGAGCACCCGGAAAAGGTTAACAAACCAACTCTACTTACTAAAGTGGGAGACCCAGGTGAATTTATCATTTCTTGCTTACTTAATGATGGTTCTATGTATAATGGGCTCACAGATTTAGGAGCAAGTGTGAATGTTATGCCTCTTTCCTTATACAAAAGATTAGGTGTAGATAAATTAAGACCAACCAAAATAGGTGTTCAATTATTTGACCAAACCATTAAACATCTGGTTGGAATAGCCAACAATTTACTTGTTAAAGTTGGAAGTTTGACCTTTGTTGCAAACTTCATAGTTATTAATATGGAGGAAGACCTTAATATTCCTCTAATTTTAGGTCGCCCATTTTTAGCAACCACCGAAGCGTTCTTTGATGTAAGAAAAGGTAGAATGACACTTAGGGATGGTGACAAATCGGTCACCTTTATGAACCGAAAGTTTAAATCTCCACCACCCAAAACTGTTGAACCAATAAAAAGGCCTAAGTGTGGGGAAGATATAATAACACCTAATGATGACCTGATAACAAAGAACCCCGTTATTGATACGAAATTAGATGAACCTGTTTTTAACAGTTCAACGAACAAACTTTATAAACAGATTCAAGATGCTAGGATGTGACGACCCGGAAATTTTCGACCGAATTTAAACTTTAATCTTTATATTATTCCGACACGAAAAGCAAAATTTGTTAAGTTAAATCTCAAGAATTTTAAACTGTGTTCATACATTCATTATAACGTCGACCAAATTCTGACGATTCACGAACCGTTATATATAAATAGATATGTATATGTATATATATATTATAACTTGAGAATATTAATAAAGTATTAAACGTATAATACTTTACACGAACGTATTTGTTTCAATATGATTTTCGACAAAATTAAAAATATATATATTAAATGATTGAATTATCAGAAACATTGAATTATGATTACAAGTCTATGTTGAGAGGTCCACTATGATTTGAGAAAATCTATTCCTCTTAACGATATTCAGAATAATTTGTAAAGCTATTTATAAATAAAAACAAAAAGTGTCATTTACGAAAGTTAGACAAAAGTTAGTGGAGAATTGGTTTCCATAATATTCTATTAATCTATTTTCAAACGTACAAAGACGTTTTCAGTTTAAAAAGAACTTTATTATTAAAATGTACATAACTTTTATAAATATCTAGAATCACTTTTGACAACTCATTACTTAACCAGTATAATAAATATAACGATATTTATATTTTATTTCATTAAATATATATAACGATTTAAATTAATATTATATATATTTATACGCGTATTATACATACATAGTTTTTATACTTTTACTATACTTTAACTTTACCTTTACTTTACTTTTACTTTACTTTAACTTTAATAATTCATACTTTAATAATTCATACTTTAATAATTCACTTTAATAATTCATACTTTAATAATTCACTTTAATAATTCATACTTTAATAATTCATACATTAATAATTCATACTTTAATAATTCACTTTAATAATTCATACTTTAATAATTCACTTTAATAATTCATACTTTAATAATTCATTTTAATAATTCGTACTTTAATAATCCACTTTAATAATTCATACTTTAATAATTCACTTTAATAATTCAAAAATCTATTATAAATAGAATTCAATAGGTTTCATTATTTCATAGAAACTTGAAAATATATTTCTCTAAACTCTCTTAATTGATTTATATATATATATATATATATATATATATATATATATATATATATATATATATATATATATATATATATATATTTTTGCTCTGTATTATTTCAAGATATTATTAGTATACATAAAATATTACGACAGAGTGCTGTCCGAGTGATTTCAAAATAGTTTTTTTTTAATGAGTCGAAGTTAAGGAAATTATGGGTTATAACTATGGAGGTGATGGATATGGTTCATGGGTATGCTCGTGAGGTCAATCTAGTGTTTATCATCTCCGTTGCGTCTACTTACTTTCCTGCAATATTAAATCTCAATATTGATACGTTCGTGAATCCGAGGCCAACCTTGCACTTGTTAAATGACGTTATATGTATTTTTACTACGAAATACAGTATTGTGAGTTTCATTTACTCCCTTTTATATATATTTTTGGGACTGAGAATACATGCGCTGTTTTTATAAATGTTTTACGGAATAGGCACAAGTACTAAAACTAATTCTACGTGGGTTTAAATCAGAAATATACCCTTAGCTTGGTAACATTAAACTACTTGTCTATGTACGGTAGGCGCGAATCCTAAAGATAGATCTATTGGGCCTGACAAACCCCATCCTGACTATGGGATGCATTAGTACTTCGAGGTTATTTTAAACACACCTGATCTGGTGTACTTCAGAGGGTAAAACATGAACGTTAAGGCTTGTTACCGGGTGCCTACAACTTATAGAATACTTTTATACACTTGCGAGTGTACATATATTTATAAACGGAAATCTTGTGGTCTATTAATATATTGAAATGATTGTTATGATAAACCTATGAACTCACCAACCTTTTGGTTGACACTTTAAAGCATGTTTATTCTCAGGTATTAAAGAAATCTTCCGCTGTGCATTAGCTCATTTTAAGGATATTACTTGGAGTCATTCATAGCATATTTTGAAAGACGTTGCATTCGAGTCATTGAGTTCATCAAGATTATTATTAAGCCAATTATAGTTGGATGTATTATGAAATGGTGTGCATGCCATCAACTTTCGTTGTAAAGAAAGTTTGTCTTTTAAAAACGAATGCAATGTTTGTAAAATGTATCATATAGAGGTCAAATACCTCGCGATGTAATCAACTATTGTGAATCGTTTATAATATATATGAACGGGTCCTTTCAGTTGGTATCAGAGCGGTGGTCTTAGCGAACCAGGTCTGCATTAGTGTGCCTAACTGATAGTCGTTAGGATGCATTAGTGAGTCTGGACTTCGACCGTGTCTGCATGTCAAAAGTTTTGCTCATCATTTTTGTCGAAAATTACCTGCTTATCATTCTTAGTCTAGACACATCTTATTGCATTGATTGCATGAATAGTGTATAGACAAAATTCATATCTTAGCGTATCTGCTAATTCATATCTTAGCGTATCTGTTACTGTAAACTTTGCCTGATATATTCCGTAAATTCCTCCGTAATCTACGAAACCTTTTGCTCTATATAATTAGAATACCACCTGATAGCCGGAAAATCATTTCATATCGAAAAATTCTTTATTCAATCGTACGAAATGGAATTCGTCATTAGTTCAAGTCCCTCGGATTCCGAAATGGAATCCCACTCAAGTTCCGAAAGCAGTGTGACCGAAATGGATCAACCAATTAGTCATCATCTATTTTGGATGAATTGGGGATGGGTTCGTAGCCTCCTTAATCATTGGAGACAAGAAGAAGGTGATCCTTTCCATCCACCACATTGCCCTCTTGGCGAAGAACCTGAAGCACTTACCGGCGAACCTATCCGAAACACCATTTTCTCTCTTATTTCTAGAGTATCTCGTCACGATTACATACTACACCAAATTCTAGATTTTATTTATCCGCTCGTCCGAACCGACAATCACCCCGGTGTAATATAAGAAGTCAACGAGCTTCGCGCTCGGGTAGTGGCTTTGGAGAATATGGTGCAAAGGTTACAAACACCACCAGCAGCACCAGCAGCAGCACCAGTACCACCATCAGCAACACCAACAGTACCATCACCACCACCAACAACAATATCCACATCCCACACCGCAACATCACAATCTGTATCTCAAACATCAACGTCATACGCCCTGTAAATATCCAGGAATATCAACAACAACAAACGATGAAGTATTAATTCATAAACTTCATTGAAGAGATATCTCTGCGGCAGTTATATAATCTCCAAAATCTTAGAGATTATTTAATTCTGACCGTAAATCGGATGAGTGAACGGAGATGGTAGAGTAGAAACTTTGATCGAAAATGGTGTACGATTTACAAGCTAGAATTGTTTTACCAACAGCATCAACAGGACCGTAGCATCATCAACACAGTCAGTGCCGTCAGTATCGTCAGAATCAACAGCACCTGTAACATCACAAACTCTGTCAGTTCAAGAATCATTGTGGACATCATTACGAATCAACAACAAATATATTGTATCAACGAGTTATGAAGTATTAACTCATTTCCAATCGAAAGATTTATATGTATATTTTATATGTATAAATTTTTAAACCATAATAAATCTTCCCGTACTAAGCTATTATGTGTGAATCTTAACTACTCAGTTAATTCATATTACAAATATGCAATGATGTACGTCCTTCGTCCGCAACTTAACCATCGTTAATTACAATCTCTGTCTCAATTCAATAAAAATCCAATTCATAATAAATCAAGTGTATTATTCGAATATATGTTTGATTTTACACTTTCATCATCGATGTACTCGGAACTTTTCAAATAACATCATTCGTACCTTGCGAAGTTCACAAGAATTTCACGAAAACCAACAAATAACAAAGTAATGATTCATAATTTCAATATTATTGAAGAAATACTTATGCAATTTATAAAGTTTTAGGGATTACTCAATTCTAGTTCCAACCATAAAACAAATGAGTTTAATTTAATATTAACTCATTAAATCTATATTACATCTAAAGAAAAAATACACATATATTTTCATAAAGACTGTAATAAACTTCTTTTGTACAAAATATTAATTGTGAAATTTTTTTTAACGGGTAGGTAATACCCGAGAGATATATAAATTCACAATTAATATATTACATTTTTCGAAACTGATTCAGCAATCATCAACTATACTCCCTACTTTTACAACAATATAAATCAAAATAATCATACTCATTCAAATTCAATTACATATTCTGATTTTGAAATCTCATAATTCAATTCGAAATATAACCAGTATCATCACTCTTAAATTCCTATATCTTTCAAAGCTATACTTTGACTTCAAAACTGTGTTAGAACATCATATGTATTAACGATTACAATATGTGCTCAAACCCTTCGAAATTCCTGAAGACACTTCAACTAAGGAACAATCGAGATGATGATCCAACCACATGTTACCCACAGTTATACACCTGAAAAACTCTCAAAACCCAAGTCATAGTTCGACACGTATCCGTGTTAGACCCTTTGGCATTTACTAGCTAAAATAACTTTTCAATTCCGTTTCAAAATAGACAGTTTTGTCACAGCTCCAGCAAGTCAACTTCGATTTCTCAATCAAAACAGTCTTATTATAACCTCGATAGATACGTTGCCCGTTCGCCAACGTTACCGGGGAATCGTTTATATTCACCACATTAGCAATAAACTTACCTACAACTTCACTGATCTTTGACTTTCCAAAAAAAAATAAAAAATCATTATAATTATCGAAACCCTATCATATACTCATTCGTACCTTATAACAAGAATTGCCATACCAATTATTGAGAATCAGCAATCAGTATTTTGAAACCTCGCAGCATGTCTACATCAACAATTACATATACACACAACGTCTACATCCAAGACTTACATTCTTTGAATGAGAAATATCTGAAAAACACCCTAAACTGCGAACCAGTTTTTGAAATTTTGAAAAATGTTGATGAAGCAGCAAAAACTGTAAACGACCTCAACAGTAAAAAGTTGGATGATAAAGGATAGTATATTGGCAAAGCTCAGAAAAAGAGAAGCTTTAGAACTGGAAAACGGATTGAGCAAAGTATGAAGGAGGCTGTGGACAAATCACAAAGGCTGAACCTACCTTCAAAGAATCCAAATGATTCAGTACTTGCTAAAGTCATTAACGAATACCTTGCTCCTGACTCTAAACCCCTGCGGACAATATCCTTCATCATCCTCTGATATTAGACATTCTAAGATATCATCGTATCTTTCATTATAAATATCATCCATACTTCTGAAGATATTTTTATAATTATTCTTATCTGAAATCATTTACCTCTTCGCGCTATCTGTATTATATCATAAAAGAAACTATTTTAGTTTCTAAATTCTGAAACATTCGAGTTTAAAGTAGGAATATTCTTGAAGAAGTGTTTGGAGCTGAAGCATGAGTTAGTATAATATTATGACACTTGATCAACGTGATTATATTACAGTAATTCATGCTGAGTTTCTAAATGGAACATGATGATTCACAGATCATAACGTCATCATGTGCTATGTTACACGACTCTTGTATTCTCTTTGATCTCTAAATATCAAGAAAATATTTCTTGATGATTCGGCCTTTTTCGAGGTATTCTGGTAATTTGACAAGTCAAGATCGTGTCATTATAATTTCCTTCCTAGAACATTAACAATGTTCATCCGAAATTTATATCTGCGAATTCTGGACCATTACAAGCGGTGCTTAATCGCAAGAAGAAGAAACGAAAGGACAAAGCTCCGAACTAGAAATGGGAGTATAAATCATAGCAAATAGAAGAGAGCATTAACTGTAGATGACAATGATTATAGAAGAAGCAAGGACTTTGAAATATAAGGGAAGATATAAAACACAACAACAAACAAGAAATCACAAACCGTATATATCAATGCATATAGCAATATAAAGACACGGGAGAACTAAAAACACTATAAAACCAAGAGTATAGTAGAAGTAAATAGATTCTTCCGGAGGCAGATGAAAAAGAAGAGCGACAGATATGAAAGTGAGGAGTATATCAAGAATCAGCATTGGATGAAGCATATTGACAAATACTTTAAAATATGAGTTGAGAAGGTGTGAGTTGTAAGAAAACAAATGAGGTAGATTTATAGTGAAATATCCGACAGAGAAATCAAAATGGATTATCGCATTAATTCGAAGAGGATCATAATTTCCTTAATCACCGAATAATCAAATCCAATATAGATTACAAAGATTTTCTTTTCGGAGATCAATCGTGATGACGTCAAAAGATACGACGAATCACTATTATCTTATTTCATTTATTTACGATAACTTCACTCACACGCTTCGAGTAATCGAATTATTTTATCCATTCTTCTTGAACATGATAAAACTCTATAATCGTTATAATAACATTCTCATTGTTAGTCATGACGACCTCTATCAAATTTCGAGGACGAAATTTCTTTAACGGGTAGGTACTGTGACGACCCGGAAATTTTCGACCAAATTTAAACTTTAATCTTTATATTATTCCGACACGAAAAGCAAAATTTGTTAAGTTAAATCTCAAGAATTTTAAACTGTGTTCATACATTCATTATAACGTCGACCAAATTCTGACGATTCACGAACCGTTATATATAAATAGATATGTATATGTATATATATATATATATTATAACTTGAGAATATTAA
The DNA here is from genome assembly GCF_046630445.1 of Rutidosis leptorrhynchoides. Lineage (NCBI taxonomy): Eukaryota > Viridiplantae > Streptophyta > Magnoliopsida > Asterales > Asteraceae > Rutidosis > Rutidosis leptorrhynchoides. Next base: position 343,496,458 of record NC_092336.1, read on the forward strand.
TAAAGTATTAAACGTATAATACTTTACACGAACGTATTTGTTTCAATATGATTTTCGACGAAATTAAAAAAAATATATTAAATGATTGAATTATCAGAAACATTGAATTATGATTACAAGTCTATGTTGAGAGGTCCACTATGATTTAAGAAAATCTATTCCTCTTAACGATATTCAGAATAATTTGTAAAGCTATTTATAAATAAAAACAAAAAGTGTCATTTACGAAAGTTAGACAAAAGTTAGTGGAGAATTGGTTTCCATAATATTCTATTAATCTATTTTCAAACGTACAAAGACGTTTTCAGTTTAAAAAGAACTTTATTATTAAAATGTACATAACTTTTATAAATATCTAGAATCACTTTTGACAACTCATTACTTAACCAGTATAATAAATATAACGATATTTATATTTTATTTCATTAAATATATATAACGATTTAAATTAATATTATATATATTTATACGCGTATTATACATACATAGTTTTTATACTTTTACTGTACTTTAACTGTACTTTAACTTTACCTTTACTTTACTTTTACTTTACTTTAACTTTAATAATTCACTTTAATAATTCATACTTTAATAATTCACTTTAATAATTCATACTTTAATAATTCACTTTAATAATTCATACTTTAATAATTCATACTTTAATAATTCACTTTAATAATTCATTCTTTAATAATTCACTTTAATAATTCATACTTTAATAATTCACTTTAATAATTCATACTTTAATAATCCACTTTAATAATTCATACTTTAATAATTCACTTTAATAATTCAAAAATCTATTATAAATAGAATTCAATAGGTTTCATTATTTCATAGAAACTTGAAAATATATTTCTCTAAACTCTCTTAATTGATTTATATATATATATATATATATATATATATATATATATATATTTGTATATATATATATATATATATATATATATATATATATATATATATATATATATATATATATATATATATATATATATATATATTTGCTCTGTATTATTTCAAGATATTATTAGTATACATAAAATATTACGACAGAGTGCTGTCCGAGTGATTTCAAAATAGTTTTTTTTAATGAGTCGAAGTTAAGGAAATTATGGGTTATAACTATGGAGGTGATGGATATGGTTCATGGGTATGCTCGTGAGGTCAATCTAGTGTTTATCATCTCCGTTGCGTCTACTTACTTTCCTGCAATATTAAATCTCAATATTGATACGTTCGTGAATCCGAGGCCAACCTTGCACTTGTTAAATGACGTTATATGTATTTTTACTATGAAATACAATATTGTGAGTTTCATTTACTCCCTTTTATATATATTTTTGGGACTGAGAATACATGCGCTGTTTTTATAAATGGTTTACGGAATAGGCACAAGTACTAAAACTAATTCTACGTGGGTTTAAACCAGAAATATACCCTTAGCTTGGTAACATTAAACTACTTTTCTATGTACGGTAGGCGCGAATCCTAAAGATAGATCTATTGGGCCTGACAAACCCCATCCTGACTATGGGATGCTTTAGTACTTTGAGGTTATTTTAAACACACCTGATCTGGTGTACTTCAGAGGGTAAAACATGAACGTTAAGGCTTGTTACCGGGTGCCTACAACTTATAGAATACTTTTATACACTTGCGAGTGTACATATATTTATAAACGGAAATCTTGTGGTCTATTAATATATTGAAATGATTGTTATGATAAACCTATGAACTCACCAACCTTTTGGTTGACACTTTAAAGCATGTTTATTCTCAGGTATTAAAGAAATCTTCCGCTGTGCATTAGCTCATTTTAAGGATATTACTTGGAGTCATTCATGGCATATTTTGAAAGACGTTGCATTCGAGTCATTGAGTTCATCAAGATTATTATTAAGCCAATTATAGTTGGATTTATTATGAAATGGTGTGCATGCCATCAACTTTCGTTGTAAAGAAAGTTTGTCTTTTAAAAACGAATGCAATGTTTGTAAAATGTATCATATAGAGGTCAAATACCTCGCGATGTAATCAACTATTGTGAATCGTTTATAATATATATGAATGGGTCCTTTCATAGGATTAAGGGGAACTTTAAGTTATGTAAACGATTAGTATCCAATTTGTCGCTTAAAGAAAAGGCGATTTTAATTGAATTTGTGAATGTTACAGAGGAAATCAACAAATGGCTTGAAGCAAAAGTCAGAGATATGCAAGTTGTTGATGTTCCAGTTGAACTTAACAATGAAGTTAATCATAATTTCGACAACACAGCTAACTAAGTGTGGGGAGATTCAAATGTTCTATAATATAATGCTGTCTAGAGTTAGATTTTCTGTTTTCGTGTAGTTCTCAAAAATGGAATCCGAATGGTCTTTCCCTAGCAGACCCTAAAAAACTAGTCTTCTCCCTCCATTCTGAATTTTTGTGTTTTTAGGTTTTACGAGATGAAGAATTCCTTTGATTTGAACCATGGACTACTACTACACGCTATGATTACTAAACGTAACAATAACATCTTCCCGAGTGAACTGGTATCATTCGTAAGAGATAAAATGGATGAAGTGAGGAAAGAACTTAGGAAGAATCATAATAAGTCACATTTTGGTAAAGGAAAATCAAAATCCGCAACAAAAAGAAGAGCACGACACCTTGAAAGATATCATAAATGCGGAAAATGGTTACTTTATGCAGAGAAGGACCGTTCATATGTTTAGAATAAAAGTTATTGAAAATTCGAGGTTACGCTTACGTAGCTATAGAAAACCAAATCGAAGGACTCTCATATGAGTCGACTAAAGCAGGTCTCTGAGAATTTTATCTCATAAGTAAGTATGTACAGTTTTTATTTTTATTTTTATTTATTGCTTTTAACCTTTTGATAATAAACGCTGAATCGTTCGCTATAAAGTATTAAATTGATATTCAATAAAATTAGGTATAATTAACCGAAATTATTGATATTAGATAAAAATTTAATGCATCACTGTGAAATTTACCGTTTATTCATAAGGTATAAATATCTTTAATCAATCAATTTAAAATATTTCAGAAATTCGTCAGGAGTAAAACTAGGAAATATAGCCGAAATTACTTTACCCAAAAGAGGGACGTATATTTTTGTAAATATTTGATTGATTAAAGTGGGATAAAAAACCAAAAAGATTTCTATTTTTACCTTGTTTTTAAAACCAATATATAATTATAACATTTTAAATGAAAGTTTGTAAAATTACTATATATAAATACTAATAATATTTATATGAAATTTTATGTATTTTAAATTGAAGTTTGGTGTGAATTAAAAAAAAAATTTACTTTACTTCATTAAGTTAAAATTTTGATTTCTAAAATTCATCGTGAGTTGAAGACTAGGTCATTGAACCGGAATTGCTTTACCTGAGGGCGGGACGAGAAATTTTGTTATCATTATTTTTAATCTTAGTGATTTAAAGTATGCCAAAAACATTAAAAAACTCAAAAATCTTTACTTTAAAACAATGCTTTTGAAATGACAAATTTTAAAATTTTGTAGAGGGACGAACTAGGTGAACGTACCGAAACGCCCTCAATCTAAAAAGAAACAAAATTTTAAATTAATTAATTAATTATTTTACAAGTAAAAGGTTTAATAAAAAAAAAAGCACCGCAGTCGTGGAGCTTAGAGGGGTAAACAGCACTGCAGTCGCGGAGCTCCCAAATTCCAGAAACAGATAAGCTGGTCGACAGACCAGTCCCCAAGCATTCCACATTCCCATTTTTCTGCGAAAAAACTACGAAAAACACACACAAACTCGCGATTTTTACCCACTTTTATCACCAAATCTTCACTAAAATCACAATGAGGAGATTCCTAACAATAAATTTTTCAAGGAGATCGGTAAATTTCTACAACAACACACTCTTTAATTCGTATTTATAGTGTTCTTGAGCAAAAATTATACCTAATTTAATTTTGATAATTTCTAGCTTAATTATGCTTAAATTGTTTGTGTATTATGCTTATATAAATTAGATTGATACTATTTAATATGATTAGAAGCCTTAAACTTCAAAATTTTAACAATCTAGGGTTTGTGTTCTTGAGCAAAATTGGGCCTTTTTGATATAAACGGGTTATGGCCGAATTTTGTTGTTAGTTCATGCTTAATTAAGTAGTGTAACATGTTTAGGTTGCTAATTGATCAAAACTTTGATCCTAAACGTGATTTTTGAGCATTAAAGTGGACTTTTTAAGTCTAAAATTTATGAACTTGATTAACTTGATATGAATGCCATTTGAAACTTGTTTAGTAGCTAATAATGATTATTTGAGGTGAATGCTTATGAACATTGTATACATTTTCATATATACTTATTTGTAAAAGTGTAGAATTGTTAATTTTATGAAATTGTGTATAAGTTTAATATTGTTTAAACATGTCGTTATGATTGTTTTGATTTATGATTATGCTAACACTAATGCAAATTTGGATGCACAAAAAAAATTGTGTTTAATGTGTTTTGCAGACTGAAAGGGGTGAATCTTCATCCGCTTCTTAGGCTCATAATGCTCCTCTTGAGAATGCAGACGAATAGGAGATTAACGATCAGTACAGACAAAATCTTCCTCATCAAGTCATTTCATATTCAAATATACATGAGGCAGATTTACACCCTAATTTAAGATTTGATAGATATTGGACAGAATATCCAAAATATCAGAGGAACTTACACATTCTTCAATCAAAGGATGCTGAAGTACCCATGGTGATAGATTGGGAATCGTTAGAAACAATGGGATTAGCCAAACGAATCAGGGAATTACTTTACCAATGTTATGGTAATTCTACTTTTAATGATTGGGAACGTTTATTCACTCTACGTAGGCCTGTATATAGGGAATGGTGTGTAGAATTATTAAGTACAGTTGAAATAAATGATCAGGTAGCTAGCTTAACCGATCAAAGTTTTATTAGATTTTTATTAGGAGGTGTGATGCACCATATGTCTCTATTAGATATGGCTCGGGCATTGTGTATATATACACCTGAGGAACTAGCATCTACTGATTGTCAAAGGTTAATAATTAATGGTAGAAGGGTTGATGATAATTTTGATGCGAATGAAATATGGAGTAGAATGTCTAGACATACTCGATTTCGTGGGGGATCTTACTCTTATACCGATATTGATAGAGCTGAGCTAAGAGTGATTCATAGGTTCTTAGCAAACTCAATTACACAACGAGGTAGGAATAAAGAGAAGGTTAATGAAAATGATATATTTTACCTCATGTGTATTAGAGACCCACAGAGCTTTGTGAACATACTTTATTGTGTGGGTTATTACTTATCGGTAATGGTAAGGGATATGCAAAATAATAAAATAATAGGAGGTGGAATTTTCATTACTTTAATTGCTGAGTATCTCAATGTGGATAGAAGTCAGGGGGATTATTAGTTGCAGTACCAGAACCTAGTGATAGAATTGATTTACGCGTGTATCATGGTGCAAAGGTTTTAAAGAAATGATATAACGCTGCAGTACCATATGATGGCACGCATCCACAGGTAGAACGAGATCAGGAGCAAGGTAATGCGGGTGGAGGAAACCAAATGACAGATATACAAAGAATAATGGTCCAAAGTGCATACAATCAGGCTATGCAACGTGAGTTTCAGGCTTGGCAATATCATCAAGAATTATTCAAAGCCTATTTAACCTCCCAAGGTAGGAACTACATTCCTACTGAACCGGCCTATTTTCCTCTATGGACCAACGATATACAACCACCTTTTCCTACATATGACCCATTCCAAGCGTATCAAAACATATACCACGAACCTTGGAACCCCTTCTGGTACAATCAGAATCAACCTTAATTTTCTTAGTCTTATTTATTTTATTATTTGTAATGTTACTACTTTTAATATTTATTTTGGTATTGTAATAGTTTTTATAGTTTTCTAACGTTTTAAATATTATATTTTATAAATTTTTGAACGTGGGGTGATATACCCAACTTCAAAAATATATATATATATATGTTTGTAATTTATCTTATGTACAAAACAGGGTAAAACAGCGCATTTTCAAAGATTGGCATTAAGTTCAGCAAAAGCAATTAATTTTGACGACGAGACGAAAAACAAATGTGATATAACAACTGCAGGAATGGACAAATGATGTGCACCATTTATCATTCAAACAAAGAACAATATATTTGGAAACTTTGGTAAATCTTAATCATTTTTCTACGCTAATCACCCTCAATAATTTAAATTGTTACTGATTTGTTGCAAATGAGGGCATTGCAAGATCTTAAGTGTGGGAAGGGATTAAATTCTTTCGGTTTTAAAAATTTGACTTATACACTTGGTTTAATAGCCACCGTTGTAGTTGTATTAGAATCTAGTGCTCTCTAATAATAAAGAACATCCCTAGTCTTATATACTGACTACCCACTTCTAGTAAAAATTTTAAAAATTATTTAACTAAATGAACTCAAAATCATGTTTATACATATTTATGAACGATAAAACTAGGTGTTAACACCGAAATTATTGTTACCTTGGAAAGGACATAAATTGAGAAAGAACCCAAAACACTTGAATTCATTTAAAATGAAATAGAAGAGAATAAAAAGACAAAGAAAGAAAAATAAAAGCCAAGTGTGGGAAAAATTTACCAAGTTATTTAGAACATATATCACATATTTTTGTACAAATAATGGATGGTACTTTTGTTTTGGACGATTTTAATCAGTTTTACCTGATTTCTTATAATATATTTGAAAGAAATGTGCCACTTGATTTAAAAGGAAGTAAAGTCTTCCGAAAAAAAAAAGAAATGAAGGAAGTAAGGTCTTCCGAAAAAGACACGCGCTTCTTGATTTAGGTCAGGAAGTTGTCGTCCAGACAAGTTGTAGAGTCTACGAAAAACCTTGAAAATTTTTCTCGGAAATCAGCTGGAAATCCACGGGACTCAGCATCAAACAGGGTCCCCATGTGGTCAGACTTATCCTAACCATGAGAGGATCTGTCTCGTACAATGGGGGGCACCGTGCAAATTAGCTTATAATACTAATGAATCAGATCCTCAGAAAGGATAATCTCTTTAAAAGATTAAAAATCAGCATTTAAGCCTGATATTACTCAATCCTTGAGATTGACCTTAAAGATTGAGAATTCAAACTCATGGAATTCGATGATATCTAAACTCGAGCTTGAACGAGAAAATATTTTGATCAAATTACAAACCGATTTGTTTTCTGGAAACCTATTTTCAATGCGTTCATTACCATTGAACGTAAAATCCTAAGAATTCACCGGGATTCATTAGGTCACCTGAACTAAATCGGGTGTCACCGTAAGAACGGTGGTTGCATAGCATGATCGAAGACAGGACCTTGTGCCAGACCGAAAAACTATAGGGTGATCTTTGCTATTGCTCCTACAAAGGACACTAATTGCATCCGACACGATGTATACCATAATCAAAAGCATGTCATTAGACATTGCCTTAACAATTGCTTGTTCAGCGCTTTCCTTTACAACCAGACGGTAGTGTACCGAAAGGTAATATACGGAGTAAGTAAAATGGACGTGTTGCTTTCCTAATACAAGGTTAGTAAGTGGGTGATACAAAACCATAAGTTTTGATCTAAAATTTTAAAATCTGAAACCCACAAAACCCACAAAAAAATTTTGCAAACACCGGTGAAGGGTTATTCCGGAAAACTTATCTAGGGTAAAAGCTAGATTGAATTTTCAAAAGATCAAATATTTTCATAAAGATCCAATTTTCTTAAAGGATCTAAATTTTCATAGTCATGTCAGACTGTAAACCACATCGTTACTATCATTGTTCATACCGCTGTATCAAAATCACTGATGTACAAAGTGTGAAGAATAAAGAAGTGATTCTAGTAAAGTTATATTCAAGTTCTATATTGCTTGAGGACAAGCAACGCTCAAGTGTGGGAATATTTGATAATGCTAAAAACGAACATATATTTCATAGTCTTATCCTTCAAGAAAGACAAGGTTTTAGTTGCAATTGTTCTATTTACAAGTGATATTCGTTTAAATAATAAAAGGTGAAGACAAAAGACAGATTCGACAATTTGAAGACGCAAACGACCAAAGAGCTAAAAAGTACAAAGTACAATCCAAGTGGTTCAAATTATTGATGAGAAACGTCTAAAAATTACAAGAGTACAAGCCGCAAAAAGCAAAGTACGGGATATTAAATTATACAAAAAGGCGTTCGAAAATCCGGAACCGAGACATGAACCAACTATCAGCGTACGACTTAACGGAGCTAAAATTACAAATTAACTATGTACAAGAATATAATATAATATATAATTAATTATATATTATATTATATATTATATTTATCTGCAGCCCATGTTTAATTCATTTTGGTGAGCTGGAATCCAAAGCTTCGCAATCGTGGAGCTGTGAGGAAGAAAAGAACCGCAATGGCGGAGCTGCACAGTGGAAAATGGGCCTATAAAAAGCTGCGCATTCTGCCGAACTCATCACACCTTTTTCTACTTCAATCTCCCAATCTATATTTATATTTATAATTTTAATTTTAATATTAAGTTAATAATAATAATAAGGTTATAGTATCGAATGTTTTAAGGTTTTGTAAGTCAAAACTCTATCCGTGTAACACTACGCGATTAATACTCATTGTAAGTTATGTTCAACCTTTTTAAATTAATGTCTCGTAGCTAAATATTAAGACTGGGTTATTGGGCTTTGGACCATAATTGGGGTTTAGACAAAAGACCGACACTTGTGGAAATTGGACTATGGGCTATTAATGGGCTTTATATTAATTAAATGATATCTCGTTGATTTAATATAGAGATTAATAATTTGATGTATTTATATATAACCACATACGCTTGACTGGGTACGGTCGGCGGGATATTTATAAATACTAATAATTATTCATTTGACCAGACACGGGGATGAATTAATAGTCACTGGACTCATTAAAACATGGGTGGATTACATTTAAGGGTAATTGGTGTAATTGTTAACAAAGTATTAAAACCTTGGATTACACGCAGTCGATAACCTGGTGTATTTATTATACAAAGTATTAAGACCTTGTTACAGTTTAAGTTCCCAATTAGTTGGAATATTTGACTTCGGATATAAGGGTAATTTGACGAAGAATTTTGCACTTTATAATTATGACCGATGGACTATTATGGACAAAACCAGATGGATATATCAAATTATCCAGGACAAAGGACAATTAACCCATGGTAATAAATTAAAATCAAAACATCAAACATCATGATTACAGAAGTGTAAATAAGCATAATTCCTTTAATTTATATCTCATTGTACTTTTATTTATCGTCATTTTATTTATCGTCATTTTATTTATCATACTTTAAATTACTGCACTTTTATTTATCGCACTTTTATTTATCGTCATTTACTTTACGCTTTAAATTAAGTTATTTTTATTTTTAATATTTTACATTAGGTTTTAATTGTGATTTAAGTCTTAAAATTGACAAACCGGTCATTAAACGGTAAAAACCCCTCTTTTATAATAATAATAATAATACTACTTATATATTTATATATACAAATATAGTTAATAAAAATATAGCGTTAACTCAGCTGTATCCACTGTTGTAAACGGCGTCCGTTGCGTCCGTTGCGACGCCCGTTGCGGCGTTTTGATGACTAAACCGTTTCGACCCCGTCCCGTTTTCTTATAAGCTGGTCAACGGTTAAAAGTCAGGTCAAATGCAGGAAAAATTGTTTCAACGCCGGTCAAAAGTCAGAAATTCTGTTAAAATCGATTATAAGTCGGTCAAATCAATCAAAATTGACTTAGTTTAGTATTCCATTTTGTATTATATTAATGCTAATAGTATTTATAGGTACAAATTTGTCAACGAAGATTTTTTAGCTCTAAAATATGTGTAAATATAAATTTATATATACAATAGTCAACATTAGTCAACATCCGTTTCGACCCCGTCTCGACCCCGTTTTTTTCGTTGCGACGTTTTGAGGTCGCTACCGTTTCGGCCCCGTCTCGCGTCTTTTTCAACCTTGGCTGTATCCCTGTGGAACGAACCGGACTTACTAAAAACTACACTACTTTACGATTATGTACACTGCCTATAAGTGTTGTAGCAAGGTTTAGGTATATTCCATTCAATAAATAAATAAATAACTTGTGTAAAATTGTAACGTATTTAATAGTATTTCGTAGTAAAATATAATTTATTTCGTACTACACCTCGCACACATTAGCTGGAAATCCTCTTGATATACTTCATCTTCATGATGATGTATTGCCTTGATGTACAACATGGCCTAGAGGTCTAACATATCTTGATGAGGGAGATCTCTCGCGTCCTATGGAAATGAATCAACCCGACATTCCTTCTGGAAATTTATCAGACTTCCAACAGACTGTTTCTTTGGTTCAAGAAATTGATCCATTGATTCAAACCACTTCTCTTCTAGATCTTGAAACCCAGGGTCTGGAGGTTGAGTCCTTAACTGAAAGAGATGTGCCACCTCATGGTACATCAATGACTTCAAGAGTCGGAGATATAATCTCTGCGAGAGCTAAACCGACGGGTAGTTCTACTACTCTGTCAGAGTCCCATGAGACCAAAGTCATGAAGGTGATTGACTTGCAAAAGTCTTCGCCGGTGACAACTTATGTTGTTACCCAACCTTAATCAGAAGGGGATATCACGAATCTGACTAGTAGTATGTACATCCCTACATATACGAATAATACCGCACGTATATCCTTACCTGCCCTCACGTCAAATCAAACACTTCCATCGACATCTCCTTCAACAGATGCTGCTACTGCTGTTCCCATTGTTACTTTACCACCATCACCCCCGCGTTCACCAAATTATTATGATGCTGTGGAGCAAGAATATTTTAGTCGTATGTTTTCTAGAGTTAATCTTGATGTTCTTCGACGCACTTCACTTAAAGTTATGTTTCATGCTAGATTACGACATCCACTTACTTCCTACTCTTCTCCTTTAGGTCCTCACCGTGATAATGAACATGACAATTCTGATCCTCAGAATAGCCATGAGGGGGAGATAGGAGTAGATGGAGAATTTTCTTACGGTGAACATTTCCACTAGGGGTGGTGGTGTGAGGTCTGCTTCAGCTTCACAAGCTCAACAGGTTCATACGGAATCCGAAATGGTTTCTACTCATGATGCTGATATTGATAATATGGAACCTGAGCAAGTTATCATTCCAATTATACATTCTGAGGCTGATAGTGGACCGGTAGATGAGGATTTGAACTTGAGTGACTTCTATCTTGAAGAAACAGATAATGATGGGTTTGTCGTACTAAGCAAATTATCTGTAGTATCTACTATTCCTGAGGATGTAGAAATTGTTAATAAAGGGAATCCTGATCCAGTAACAGAAAGTGATGACGACATGGATTCTACTGATGAAGATGGAGATGATGTGATGACCCAGAAATTTCTGACCAAATTTAAACGTAATCTTTGTATGATTAACGTTTCCGACACGATAAGGAAAGTCGGTAAAACTAAATCTCAATATTTTTAAACTACTTTCATATGTTCAATTACCCATTGACTGTTCTCGATGATTCACGAACAATTATATGTAAATAGATACATATATAGACTATAACTTGAAAGCGTAACAAGTATTAATTGTATGAATAGCTTGTGACGTATATTTAAAAACGTGTTTATAAATATTGAGAATAGATATTAACTTGGTTATGAAACGTTTGATAAATACTATTATATTAATAAATTACGAGACGATGATTTATAGAAGTAAATAACCAAAACACTCAATTGTATGAGTTATATTTCGAGTGGTATAGTTTATGGATAATTTAAGTCTATATTTTGACAAAGGTACGAGTCACTAAATGTATAATGCTAGTTTTCTAAGCGTACGAAGTAACGTTCGAAAAACCGAAACCGGGACAAAGGTCGAGTAATGACGTACGACTTATCGGAACAAAAATTACAAATCAACTATGCACTGGAATATAATATAATATATAATTAATTAATTTAAATTATATATTATATTAATATTTAATTATGTCGATGAGCTAAATTACAAAACAAATGTGAGCTGGTAGGAGCAGCCATGCGATCGCATGGCATATAGGCACAGAACCCATGCGATCGCATGGGGTCTGAATTCATGAGACATCTATAAAAGCTCGATCAGTTTACTTCACACACATCTATCTATCTTTACTCCGTATTATTTATTTATATTATTATTATTATTATTATTATTATTATTATTATTATTATTATTATTATTAAGATTAATATTATTATTATTATTAATCTTATTATTATTATTAGTAGTATTATTATACATAAAATACTACAACGAGGTCATGAGCATGTCACTTTCAAAATGGGTTCTCAAACGGGTTAAAGCTAAGGAAATTATGGGTTATAGCTATGGAGGTTATGAGTAATGTTCATGGGTATTATTTAAAAGTCAAACTAGTGTTTATCATCTTCGTTACGTCTACGTACTTTCCTGCAATATTGAATCACAATATTGATACGTGAGCATTCATATCTTATCTTTTATATATTAATAGTGCATCCCTGACTAGTGCTTGAGTATATATGTTTATGCATGTTTGTATGTTAAATTTAGTCATTAATGAATTATGAATTTAATACATATATTACTGATAAAAGGTATATGATATGTATGTTTTTGGAAAGCTGGCGAAAAATCAATAACTTTTCATTTAGAAATCGCGTAATTTCGATGAACGAATTAAAAGATATGGTCAACTGAATTATGATTAACGTTAATTGAAATTACTTATGAATCTGCAATTAAGATTTAAACAACTTGTTTATAAGATTGATTAATTGGATTTTCAAATATTACTAATCGAGTAAACGAATTTCTATATAAGGCACGTTTCTTCTTGTTGAGCAATTGTCAAAATTGATTGTTTTATCATATTCTAAAGCCTTATAAAAACTATAGTCTAATTTTACAAGAATTGGAAAACTATGTGAAATGTTAAAAATTTTCGATTGCCATGATCATTCAACTATAGTATTGAGTCAGATTGACTTTTTGAAATGACTTTTGATAACTTTTGTATGTCGATCTCTGTAGTGACCCGAACTTTTCTATGTTTATATATATTAAATGAAATTGATATTTACATGATTAAGTGTTTCCAACATGTTAAACAATCAAACTTGTTAAGACTTGATTAATTGAAATATGTTTCATATAGACAATTGACCACCCAAGTTGACCGGTGATTCACGAACGTTAAAATTTGTAAAAACTATATGATGACATATATATGATTATATATATAGTTAACATGATATTATGATAAGTATGTATCTCATTAGGTATTTTAACAATGAGTTATATACATAAAATTGAGTTTATTGAATTAAGAAACTCGAAACGATATATATAACGATTATCGTTATAACAACGTCTTACTATACATATGAATCATATTAAGATAATGATACACTATGTTTAATCATGATAAATGATAAGTAAACATGTCATTAAGTGTATTAATAATGAACTATATATGTAAAAATAAGACTACTAACTTAATGATTTTGAAACGAGACACATATGTAACGATTATTGTTGTAACAACATTTAACTGTATATATATCATACTAAGATATATTAATATATCATAATATCATGATAATGTAATAATTTAACATCTCTTTAGATATAATAAACAATGGGTTAACAACATTTAACAAGATCGTTAACCTAAAGGTTTCAAAATAACATTTACATGTAACGACTAACGATGACTTAACGACTCAGTTAAATTTATATACATGTAGTGTTTTAATATGTATTTATACACTTTTGAAAGACTTTAAGACACTTATCAAAATAATTCTACTTAACAAAAATGCTTACAATTACATCCTCGTTCAGTTTCATCAACAATTTTACTCGTATGCACCCGTATTCGTACTCGTACAATACACAGCTTTTAGATGTATGTACTATTGGTATACACTCCAATTGAAATGTCCCGTTCATATTGATTATAAATGTTCCATATTAATTGATTTCGTTGCGAGGTTTTGACCTCTATATGAGACATTTTTCAAAGACTGCATTCATTTTTAAAACAACCATAACCTTTAAAATAAAGGTTTCAAAAGCATTACGTAGATTATCAAATAATGATAATCTAAAATATACTCTTTACATACGACCATTACATAATGGTTTAAAATAGAAATATATTACATCGACATATGTTTCTTGAATGCAGTTTTTACACAATATCATACAAACATGGACTCCAAATCTTGTCCTTATTTTAGTATGCAACAGCGGAAGCTCTTAGTATTCACCTGAGAATAAACATTCTTTAAACGCCAACAAAAATGTTGGTGAGTTATAGGTTTAACCTATATATATATATATATATATATATATATATATATATATATATATATATATATATATATATATATATATATATATATATATATATATATATATATATATATCAAATCGTAACAATACACCACAAGATTTCATATTTCAATACGCATCCCATACATAGAGATAAAAATCATTCATATGGTGAACACCTGGTAACCGACATTAACAAGATGCATATATAAGAATATCCCCATCATTCCGGGACACCCTTCGGATATGATATAAATTTCGAAGTACTAAAGCATCCGGTACTTTGGATGGGGTTTGTTAGGCCTAATAGATCTATCTTTCGGATTCGCGTCAATTAGGGAGTCTGTTCCCTAATTCTTAGATTACCAGACTTAATAAAAAGGGGCATATTTGATTTCGATAATTCAACTATAGAATGTAGTTTCACGTACTTGTGTCTATTTGGTAAATCATTTATAAAACCTGCATGTATTCTCATCCCAAAAATATTAGATTTTAAAAGTGGGACTATAACTCACTTTCACAGATTTTTAAATCGTCGGGAAGTAAGACTTGGCCACTGGTCGATTCACGAACCTATAACAAATATGTACATATATATCAAAGTATATTCAAAATATATTTACAACGCTTTTAATACATTTTGATGTTTTAAGTTTATTAAGTCAGATGTCCTCGTTAGTAACCTACAACTAGTTGTCCAACGTTAGATGTACAGAAAAAATTGATATATATTATCTTGAATCAATCCACGACCCAGTGTATACACGTCTCAGGCTAGATCACAACTCAAAGTATATATATATTTTTGGAATCAATCTCAACCCTGTATAGCTCACTCCCTCATTACTGCATATAGAGTGTCTATAGTTGTTCCAAATAATATATACACATGGGTCGATATGATATGTCAAACATTTGCATACTTGTCTATGATATCCCAAGATTACATAATATATTAGAATACATGTATAATATAATATAAGTTAGCTAGGATATGATTAATATAGATTTGTTACCAATTTTCACGTTGCGACAACAAGAAAAATTATCCAATCTTGTTTTACCCATAACTTCTTCATTTTAAATCCGTTTTGAGTGAATCAAATTGTTATGGTTTCATATTAAACTCTATTTTATGAATCTAAATAGAAAAAGTATAGGTTTATAGTCAGAAATATAAGTTACAAGTCGTTTTTGTAAAGGTAGTCATTTCAGTCGAAAGAACGACGTTTAGATGACCATTTTAGAAAACATACTTTCACTTTGAGTTTAACCATGATTTTTGGATATAGTTTCATGTTCATAAGAAAAATCATTTTCCCAGAAGAACAACTTTTAAATCAAAGTTTATCATAGTTTTTAATTAACTAACCCAAAACAGCCCGCGGTGTTACTACGACGGCGTATGTCCAGTTTTACAGTGTTCTTCGTGTTTCCAGGTTTTAAATCATTAAGTTAGCATATCATATAGATATAGAACACGTGTTTAGTTGATTTTAAAAGTCAAGTTAGAAGCATTAACTTTTGTTTGCGAACAAATTTAGAATTAACTAAACTATGTTCTAGTGATTACAAGTTTAAACCTTCGAATAAGATAGCATTATATGTATGAATCGAATGATGTTATGAACATCATTACTACCTCAAGTTTTCTGGATAAAGCACTGGAAATGAGAAAAATGGATCTAGCTTCAAAGGATCCTTGGATGGCTTGAAAGTTCTTGAAGCAGAATCATGACACGAAAAACAAGTTCAAGTAAGATTTCCACTCGAAATAAGATTGTTATAGTTATAGAAATTGAATCAAAGTTTGAATATGAGTATTACATTGTATTAAAAAGATATATTACTGTAAATAAGAAAGATTTCTCGAGGTTGGATGATCACTCTACAAGATTGGAAGTAAGCTAGCAAACTTGGAAGTATTCTTGATTTTATGAAACTAGAACTTGTAGAATTTATGAAGAACACTTAGAACTTGAAGATAGAACTTGAGAGAGATCAATTAGATGAAGAAAATTGAAGAATGAAAGTGTTTGTAGGTGTTTTTGGTCGTTGGTGTATGGATTAGATATAAAGGATATGTAATTTTGTTTTCATGTAAATAAGTCATGAATGATTACTCATATTTTTGTAATTTTATGAGATATTTCATGCTAGTTGCCAAATAATAGTTCCCACATGTGTTAGGTGACTCACATGGGCTGCTAATAGCTGATCATTGAAGTGTATATACCAATAGTACATACATCTAAAAGCTGTGTATTGTACGAGTACGAATACGGGTGCATACGAGTAGAATTGTTGATGAAACTGAACGAGGATGTAATTGTAAGCATTTTTGTTAAGTAGAAGTATTTTGATAAGTGTCTTGAAGTCTTTAAAAAGTGTATGAATACATATTAAAACACTACATGTATATACATTTTAACTGAGTCGTTAAGTCATCGTTAGTCGTTACATGTAAGTGTTGTTTTGAAACCTTTAGGTTAACGATCTTGTTAAATGTTGTTAACCCCATGTTTATAATATCAAATGAGATTTTAAATTATTATATTATCATGATAATATGATGTATGAATATATCTTAATATGATATATATACATTAAATGTCGTTACAACGATAATCGTTACATATATGTCTCGTTTCAAAATCATTAAGTTAGTAGTCTTGCTTTTACATATGTAGTTCATTGTTAATATACTTAATGATATGTTTACTTATCATAATATCATGTTAACTATATATATATCCATATATATGTCATCATATAGTTTTTACAAGTTATAACGTTCGTGAATCACCGGTCAACTTGGGTGGTCAATTGTCTATATGAAACCTATTTCAATTAATCAAGTCGTAACAAGTTTGATTGCTTAACATGTTGGAAACACTTAATCATGTAAATAACAATTTCATTTAATATATATATAAACATGGAAAAGTTCGGGTCACTACACCAATGATCAGCTCTTAGCAGCCCATGTGAGTCACCTAACACATGTGGAAACCATCATTTGGCAACTAGCATGAAATATCTCATAAAATTGCAAAAATATGAGTAATCATTCATGACTTATTTACATGAAAACAAAATTACATATCCTTTATATCTAATCCATATACCAACGACCAAAAACACGTACAAACACTTTCATTCTTCAATTTTCTTCGTCTAATTGATCTCTCTCAAATTCCATCTTCAAGTTCTAAGTGTTCTTCATAAATTCCATAAGTATAGTTTCATAAAAATCAAGAATACTACCAAGTTTGCAAGTTTACTTCCAAGCTTTCTAATCCATTCCAAGTAATCATCTAAGATTAAGGAACCTTTGTTATTTACAGTAGGTTATCATTCTAATTCAAGGTAATATTCATATTCAAACCTTGATTCAATTTCTATAACTATAACAATCTTATTTCGAGTGAAAATCTTACTTGAACTTTTTTCGTATCATGATTCTGCTTCAAGAACTTTCAAGCCATCCAAGGATCCTTTGAAGCTAGATCCATTTTTCTCATTTCCATTAGTTTTATCCAGAAAACTTGAGGTAGTAATGATATTCATAACATCATTCGATTCATACATATAAAGCTATCTTATTCGAAGGTTTAAACTTGTAATCACTAGAACATAGTTTAGTTAATTCTAAACTTGTTCGCAAACAAAAGTTAATCCTTCTAAATTGACTTTTAAAATTAACTAAACACATGTTCTATATCTATATGATATGCTAACTTAATGATTTAAAACCTGAAAACACGATGAACACCATAAAATCAGATATACGTCGCCGTAGTGAAACCGGGGGCTGTTTTGGTTTGGATAATTAAAAACTATGATAAACATTGATTTAAAAGTTGTTCTTCTGAGAAAATGATTTTTCATATGAACATGAAATTATATCCAAAAATCTTGGTTAAACTCAAAGTGAAAGTATGTTTTTTAAAATGGTCATCAAGATGTCGTTCTTTCGATGGAAATGACTACCTCTTTAGTAATTGACATGTAACTTAAATTTCTGACTATAATCCTATACTTTTTCTATTTTTATTCTTAAATTAGAGTTCAATATGAAACCATAGCAATTTGATTCACTCAAAACGGATTTAAAATGAAGAAGTTATGGGTAAAATAAAATTGGATATTTTTGATCTTTTTAGCTACGGGAAATATTTAACCAATCTATACAAATCATATCCTAGCTAACTTATATTGTATTATACATGTATTCTAATATATTATGTAATCTTGGGATACCATAGACACGTATGCAAATGTTTTGACATATCATATCGACCCATGTATATATATTATTTGGAACAACCATAGACACTCTATATGCAGTAATGTTGGAGTTAGCTATACAGGGTTGAGGTTGATTCCAAAAATATATATACTTTGAGTTGTGATCTAGCCTGAGACGTGTATACACTGGGTCATGGATTGATTCAAGATAATATATATCGATTTATTTCTGTACATCTAACTGTGGACAACTAGTTGTAGGTTACTAACGAGGACAGCTGACTTAATACACTCAAATCTTTAAAACATAATAAAAATGGTTGTAATTATATTTTGATCATACTTTGATATATATGTACATATTTGTATAGGTTCGTGAATCGATCTATGGCCAAGTCTTATTTCCGAGGAAGGAAATATCTGTGAAAGTGAGTTATAGTCCCACTTTTAAAATCTAATATTTTTGGGATGAGAATACATGCAGGTTTAATAAATGATTTACAAAATAGACACAAGTACGTGAAACTACATTCTATGGTTGAATTATTGAAATCGAATATTCCCTTTTTTATTAAGTCTGGTAATCTAACAATTAGGGAACAGACACCCTAATTGACGCGAATCCTAAAGATAGATCTATTGGGCCTAACAAACCCCATCCAAAGTACCGGATGCTTTAGTACTTCGAGATTTATATCATATCCGAAGGGTGTCCCGGAATGATGGGGATATTCTTATATATGCATCTTGTTAATGTCGGTTACCAGGTGTTCACCATATGAATGATTTTTATCTCTATGTATGGGATGTGTATTGAAATATGAAATCTTGTGGTCTATTGTTACGATTTGATATATATAGGTTAAACCTATAACTCACCAACATTTTTGTTGACGTTTAAAGCATGTTTATTCTCGGGTGAATATTAAGAGCTTCCGCTGTTGCATACTAAAATAAAGACAAGATTTGGAGTCCATGTTTGTATGATATTGTGTAAAAACTGCAATCAAGAAACATATGTTGATGTAATATATTTCTATTGTAAACCATTATGTAATGGTCGTGTGTAAGCAGTATATTTTAGATTATCATTATTTGGTAATCTACGTAATGTTTTTAAAACCTTTATTGATAAAATAAAGGTTATCGTTGTTTTAAAAATGAATGCAGTCTTTGACAAACGTCTCATATATAGGTCAAAACCTCGCAACGAAATCAATTAATATGGAACGTTTATAATCAATATGAACGGGACATTTAAATCTCGAGCATTAGGATTGTGATACACTATGACCAGACCTAACTTGATAAGACATTTATTGACCAACATATGTTCTCTAGGTTGAGATCTACGATTAATTGGTATTCCGAGTTTCGTTCACGTTTTGGTGAACGACTTTATGTGCTGCTAAGGTGAGTTTCATATGCTCCCTTTTTAATTGCTTTTGAAATCTATATTTTTGGGCTGAGAATACATGCACTTTATTTTAAACGCAATGGATACAAGTACATACTAAATTCTACACAGAGTTTGAACCGAAAATCCCTTAGCTTTGGTAACTAGTAACTGTCAGTTATAAGAACTGGTGGGCGTGAGTAGTTATATATGGATCCATAGGGCTTGATATCCCCGTTCGAGCTAGAGCACTAGCCTTTTAACGGACGTATGCTATTTGAGAAGCGTACACGTTGGTTTGCATGTATTATTAAGATGATTATACAAAGGGTATACATTATATATACGTTAAGTTTAGTTACCAGGGTGCTCAATTTTATAGAATATTTTGATAAACGTTTCTGGATGAAACAACTGAAAACTTGTGATTCACCTTTATGTACAGATTATACAAAACATTAAAACTATGAACTCACCAACCTTTGTGTTGACACTTGTTAGCATGTTTATTCTCAGGTTCCTTAGAAGTCTTCCGTTGTTTGCTTATATGTTAGACAAGCTATGTGCATGGAGTCTTACATGGCATATTTTTCAAGGAAACATTGCATTCACCAAATCATCACCATGTATCTTATTTTGACTACATTGTCAATGGAAGTATTATTGTAACTATTATTTACGGTGATTGTCTATATGTAGAAATCATCAGATGTCGAAAACCTTTGATTTAAATATTCATTTATGGTGTGCCTTTAAAAAAGAGTGCAATGTTTACAAAACGTATCATATAGAGGTAAAATACCTCGCAATGAAATTGATGAATGATGTGTTCGTCCATATGGATTTGCAGCGATCGTCACAGATGATCTGTACGTTAATCCAAACATAGATGACATCTTTGATCACATTGAAGATGACAATGTTCCAACGGATAATACGACAAATCCTACTGATCAATCATCAAATTCTATACCATCATCGAGTTCAAATCCGATAAATGCAAATGAGAGTTCAACTTCTGGTACATCTACATCAAGTTCTACAGTGAATTCCTGGTTCAAGTACAACAACGGTATATTCTTTAAGAATCGGGATCAAAGACTACAATTGGGAGTTGAACATGATTTCATGACATTACAAAACACGTTCATCGAAGAAAATGCATATAATATCTTCCGCCTTAACGCAACGCCAAGAAGTAAAAGGTATGAGTTCTTGTGGAGGAAACATATCAACAGAAATGATGATGACTTATGTTTACAAATGAGATATAAGATATCAGAAGTGTTGAATATTACTCGAGTCGGAGTAGAAATAAGTGAGAAAAGAGATGTCATTAGTCAGTTCCATGTTATTAGAGAAAATGAGAAGGAGTACAAGTTACTGAAGTAGATTTTCAAAATATAAACATGCTTGACATCATTTACATCTACAACTACCTTAGTATCGTCACCAATCAACCTTTTGCTAAATCTCAAGCTTTGGAAGCTGTGAAAGGATACATGATGGAGACAGTTGAACTGACGAGAAGCTAATAGGAAAAAGATTCGAATAACTGGTCCGGATCAATTTACAGAGGGACTGGAGGATATGGGAATGTTTCAAATGCAATTTGAACCCGAAGGGTTTGTGTTTGTGAATTCTCAGAAAGCAAAAGTGTTCATCCGAATGAAAGAGTTAAACAAGTATTCAGATGGTACACTCAAGGCTGCACTGAAGTATCTTAAATTTCATCAAAGCAAGTTTGATGACATTGATATGAAAATGGGTCTTGGAGAGTTCGTAAAGCATATCAGAGATCGTCTTAAGCTTCGGATCCGAACTAGACAATTTGAGATTCTTCGTGGCGAAAGAAAAAAAAGATATTTCAAAGAAATGGATGAATATCCATTACATGAGGGAGATCCTAGAAAAACGTGGGAAACTCAAGTTGAAGTTTCAAAACTAGATGGCACACGATGGAAACTCACATTTGGACCTCTCAAGATTACAAAGTAGGATTACATTGTAATTTTCACATTTAACACTAAGGGGGAGATTGTTAGGACCTCGAAAGTGGTATAGTGTTAATGTGAAATAAGCCTAAATGAAGGTTCCTTAGAAGAGGGCTATATAAGGAACCTAAGTAGTTCTAATTAGATAGCCATTGCATTGTAAACTAGTTTAAGAAGCTGTGAAACTCATTTGTACTGAATCTCTAATACCGAATCTGTTCTTTACATACCGAGTCTCACTCAATCTTATCATTTCTTCTATTCTCACCATGATCTGACCTATCACAAACTATTAGATTTAATACAAATAACTATCAACATTTCTTTTCTTTTTTTTTCAGTTAATAATCAACCATGTGGAGATGTTACCCAACCAGAAGAAGAAAATGAAAAATTTGAAAGATGGTTTGATGAAGGAAGAAAGTGATACCACTGCTGATTTAAACAACTTGCAAAAAAACTATAGCAGCTTTGATGAAACATGACTAGGAACTTCGAAATCAACAGATTTAAGTCACACAAAGGCGGAATTAGTGAATCAAACCCTCTAGTGAATATGAAAAAGCATTTTAGGATTAATTTAGTCAAACCACAACAATGATTGTGTGATTAGATTAACACCTAGAACTATTATTCACCTTTTGTAGTGACCCGAACTTTTCCATGTTTATATATATTAAATGAAATTGTTATTTACATGTTCAAGTGTTTCCAACATGTTAAGCAATCAAACTTGTTAAAACTTGATTAATTGAAATAGGTTTCATATAGACAATTGACCACCCAAGTTGACCGGTGATTCACGAACGTTAAAACTTTTAAAAACTATATGATGACATATATATGATTATATATATATATATATATAGTTACCATGATATTATGATAAGTAAGTATCTCATTAGGTATTTTAACAATGAGTTATATACATAAAATAGAGTTTATTGAATTAAGAAACTCGAAACGATATATATAACGATTATCGTTATAACGTCTTACTAAATACATATGAATCATATTAAGATATTGATACACTATGTTTAATCATGATAAATGATAAGTAAACATGTCATTAAGTGTATTAATAATGAACTACATATGTAAAAACAAGACTACTAACTTAATGATTTCGAAACAAGACATATATGTAACGATTATCGTTGTAACAACATTTAACTGTATATATATATATCATACTAAGATATATTAATATATCATAATATCATGATAATGTAATAATTTAACATCTCATTAGATATAATAAACATTGGGTTAACAACATTTAACAAGATCGTTAACCTAAAGGTTTCAAATCAACATTTACATGTAACGACTAACGATGACTTAACGACTCAGTTAAAATGTATATACATGTAGTGTTTTAATATGTATTCATACACTTTTGAAAGACTTCAAGACACTTATCAAAAATACTTCTACTTAACAAAAATGCTTAAAATTACATCCTCGTTCAGTTTCATCAACAATTCTACTCGTATGCACCCGTATTCGAACTGATACAATACACAGCTTTTAGATGTATGTACTATTGGTATATATACTCCAATGATCAGCTCTTAGCAGCCTATGTGAGTTACCTAAAACATTTGGGAACCATCATTTGGCAACTAGCATGAAATATCTCATAAAATTACAAAAATATGAGTAATCATTCATGACTTATTTACATGAAAACAAAATTACACATCCTTTATATCTAATCCATATACCAACGACCAAAAACACCTACAAACACTTTCATTCTTCAATTTTCTTTATCTAAATGATCTCTCTCAAGTTCTATCTTCAAGTTCTAAGTGTTCTTCATAAATTCTATAAGTTCTAGTTTCATAAAATCAAGAATACTTCCAAGTTTGCTAGCTTACTTCCAATCTTGTAAAGTAATCATCCAACCTCAAGAAATATTTCTTATTTATAGTAAGATATCTTTCTAATACAAGGTAATACTCATATTCAAACTTTCGTTCAATTTCTATAACTATAACAATCTTATTTCGAGTGATGATCTTACTTGAATTTGTTTTCGTGTCATGATTCTGCTTCAAGAACTTTCAAGCCATCCAAGGATCATTTGAAGCTAGATCCATTTGTCTCTTTTTCAGTAGGTTTATCCACAAAACTTGAGGTAGTAATGATGTTCTTAACATCATTCGATTCATACATATAAAGCTATCTTATTCGAAGGTTTAAACTTGAAATCACTAGAACATAGTTTAGTTAATTCTAAACTTGTTTGCAAACAAAAGTTAATCCTTCTAACTTGACTTTTAAAATCAACTAAACACATGTTCTCTATCTATATGATATGCTAACTTAATGATTTAAAATCGAAAAACACGAAAAACACCGTAAAACCGGATATACGCCGTTGTAGTAACACCGCGGGCTGTTTTGGGTTAGTTAATTAAAAACTATGATAAACTTTGATTTAAAAGTTGTTATTCTAGGAAAATTATTTTTCTTATGAACATGAAACTATATCCAATAATCATGGTTAAACTCAAAGTGAAAGTATGTTTTTCAAAATGGTCATCAAGACGTCGTTCTTTTGACTGAAATGACTACCTCTTACAAAAACGACTTGTAACTTATATTTCCGACTATAAACCTATACTTTTTCTATTTAGATTCATAAAATAGAGTTCAATATGAAACCATAGCAATTTGATTCACTCAAAACGGATTTAAAACGAAGAAGTTATGGGTAAAACAAGATTGGATATTTTTTGATTGTTGTAGCTACGGGAAATATTGTAACAATTCTATACAAATCATATCCTAGCTAACTTATATTGTATTATACATGTATTTTAATATATTGTTTAATCTTAGGATACCATATACACGTATGCAAATGTTTTAACATATATCATATTGACCCATGTATATATATTATTTGGAACAACCATAGACACTCTATATGTTGTAATGTTGGAGTTAGCTATACAGGGTTTAGGTTGATTCCAAAAATATATATACTTTGAGTTGTGATCTAGCCTGAGACGTGCATACACTGGGTCGTGGATTGATTCAAGATAATATATATCAATTTATTTTCTGTAGATCTAATTGTGGACAACTAGTTATAGGTTACTAACGAGGACAGCTGACTTAATAAACTTAAAACATTAAAATGTATTAAAAATGTTGTAAATATATTTTGAACATACTTTGATATATAAGTACATATTTGTTATAGGTTCGTGAAACGACCAGTGGCCAAGTCTTACTTCCCGACGAAGTAAAAAATCTGTAAAAGTGAGTTATAGTCCCACTTTTAAAATCTAATATTTTGGGATGAGAATACTTGCAGTTTTATAAATGTTTTACGAAATAGACACAAGTAAATGGAACTATATTATATGGGTAAATGATCGAAGCCGAATATGCCCCTTTTGCTTGGTAGCCTAAGAATTAGTAAACCGATCTACTAATTGACGCGAATCCTAAAGATGGATCTATTGGGCCTAACGAACCCATCCAAAGTACCGGATGCTTTAGTACTTCGAATATGTTTTTATCATGTCCGAAGGATTTCCAAGAATGATAGGGGATATTTTTATATGCATCTTGTTAATGTCGGTTACCAGGTGTTCACCATATGAATGATTTTTATCTCTATGTATGGGATGTATATTGAAATATGAAATCTTGTGGTCTATTATTATGATTTGATAATATATAGGTTAAACCTATAACTCACCAACATTTTTGCTGACGTTTTAAGCATGTTTATTCTCAGGTGATTATTAAGAGCTTCCCCTGTTGCATACTAAAATAAGGACAAGATTTGGAGTCCATGCTTGTATGATATTATGTAAAAACTGCATTCAGAAAACTTATTGTTGATGTAATATATTCTTATTCTAAACCATTATGTAATGGTCATGTGTAAACGGTATATTTTAGATTATCATTAGTTGATAATGTACGTAATGCTTTTTAAACCTTTATAGATAAAATAAAGGTTATGGTTGTTTTAAAAATGAATGCAGTCTTTGAAAAACGTCTCATATAGAGGTCAAAACCTCGCGACGAAATCAATTAATATGGAACGTTTATAATCAATATGAACGGGACATTTCAGTTGGTATCCGAGCGTTGGTCTTAGAGAACCAGAAAATTGCATTAGTGTGTCTAACCGAGTTTTTTAGGATGCATTAGTGAGTATGGACTTCGACCGTGTTTTTCTTCAAAAATGATTGCTTAACATTTTTTTTGTTGGAAACTATATATTATTAACATGTAAATATTATGTGATATATTAATCTCTTAACGTGCTTGATATTGTGTGATAGATGTCTACCTCTAGTACAAATCCCATCGATTCGCCTAATAATAATGAAGAGTCAAATATATTTTGGGAAGATTCACAAATTCCCGAAGAGGAACCGGAAGAGGAGGAACCGGAAGAGGAGGAACCGGAAGAAGAGGAACCAGAAGAGGAGGAGAACGAACCAGAAGTAGAAGAGGTTCCGGTGGAAGAAATATTGATACCTATAGTAAATCGATTAAATAAAAGAAAATCCTCAACCAACGGACCAATGTTAATAATGGTCAATGGTGTTTCCGCCGAGGAAGCAAAATATTGGGAAGATTACCAATTTTCGGATGAATCGGATCCCGATGAGGATTCCGATGATGTTATAGAAATTACCTCGACCCAATTTAATAAAGCGAAAGAAAATAATAAGGGAAAAGGTATAAAAATAGAGAAACCCGATTCCAACCCCGATGAACTTTATATGTATCGGCAACATCCGTATTTCCTAAAATATAACAATGACCCGAGAACCTCTAAACCACCAGGTTTTTCTAAACCATTATGGAAAACGACGGCTCGTATTAGAGGAACACCATATATTCCTAGAAAATTAGGAAAACGAACCAAGTTCGAAGAAGAAGAAACCAGTGATTCAGATTAGAGGGTTGTAATCATGTTGTGTATTATATGTATTGTAGTGTGCTTGTACTTTTATGTTCTATGTAAAAATTGCTTGTATTGTTTGTTAATTATCTTTTACGAATCTAATCCTTGTCTATTTTACAGTATAAAAACAAAATGGACGTTAAGGGTAGACAATCGAATATTTTAGAAGACCTACCAGAGGATATGATTGAGGAAATCTTGTCTAGAGTCGGTCAGAATTCATCAGCACATTTAGTTATGGCGAAATTAACTTGTCAAACATTTGAAAGACTTTCCAGAAATGCCTTAGTTTATAAAAGGCGTTCCTTTGATAGGTGGGGTATATCACATTGGGGAGACCATAAGTTACACCGTGTTTTCTTTAAAGCGTTAAATTCGGGGAACCCAAATGCAATTTTACGCTACGGGTTAAGAACCTATTTTGACTCAACATATCCCAACATAGGAATTCGTGAATTAGAAAGAGCTTCTAACATGCAACATAAAGAAGCATGTTATGCTTACGGGTTAGTGATGTTTGCTTCTTACCAAAGTGAGAAAAAGAACATCGGATTGCAACTTTTAAATAAAACCTTCCCACAAGTGACGGATTCAGTAGTTGGGGTGAGAAACAAGGTTTTTAGATTATTACGGGGCTGTTGGACATTACGAAACCCTCGTCCTTTTGACGACATTACAACATGCTGCCTCGCCAATGGTCATAACGGTTATTTTCTACAAGACCAAGGATGGGAAGTCGTCTTAGTAAAACCAGAATGCATGACTTGTTTCTGGACTTATGAATTACGTGTCTTTATTTCCTTTGCTGAACAACTTGCGTATTAACTAGGTTTATCTTCAAAAACTTTCCTGTATCAAAGTGTACTATATTTCATGTTATATGTAATGTAGCGAAGTTGTAAGTTTGAAGAATATTTGTATGTGATATATTATTATAATCAGTTTTTCATATGGAATTGTAGTAGTTGAATTGTATATTAGCTACTAAGTATGAACATAACGGGTAGGTAGTACCCGAATTTAAACTTATAAAATGCTAATATGAAGAACAAGCTTTTATAAATGAGTTCATATTATGCTACGAAATACTATTGACTACTCTTAATATTCTGTATGATTAACTCGATTCAGTTGGCTATTTTGAAGGAAATGGCACCGACTACTTGACACATCATGAATATGAGCGAAGAGGAATTTCGTACCTTTCTTGCTGCAAACATAGCCGCAGTACAAGCTGCGCTACATACCAACAATAACTCTGAATCTAGCAATGCAGCTAACGGCGCAAGAAATCGTGTAGGATGCTCCTGCAAAGAATTCACTGCTTGCAAACCTTTGGAATTTGATGGAACCGAAGGACCAATTGGATTGAAACGGTGGACCAAGAAAGTCGAATCGGTGTTTGCCATAAGTAAGTGTACGGAAGAGGAAAAAGTTAAGTACACTACGCATACCTTCACAGGTACTGTGTTAACGTGGTGGAACACCTATCTTGAACAGGTAGGACAAAATGCTGCTTACGCGCTACCGTGGTCGGCATTCAAGCAATTGATGAACGAGCAGTACCGTCCTAGAAACGAAGTCAATAAACTCAAGGCATAACTTAGAGAGTTACGAACACAAGGGTTCAACATTACCACATATAAACGACGATTCACAGAGTTGTGCCTATTGTGTCCGGGAGCATTCGAAAATGAAGAAGAGAAGATTGACGCATTTATAAAAGGGTTGCCAGTAAGGATTCAAGAAGATGTGAGTTCACACGAGCCCGCTTCTATACAGAAGGCAAGTCGAATGGCTCATAAACTCATAAATCAGATTGAGGAAAGAATTAAAGAGCAGGCGGCCGAAGAAGCCAACACAAAACAACTCAAGAGGAAGTGGGAGGAAAACGGTGACAAGAGTCACCAGTACAACAACAACAACAATTAAAACCACAATCGCAACAACTATTCCAACAATCGCAACAACAATCGCAACAATAACCGCAATCTTAACAATAACTACAACAAACATCCCAACAACAACAACTACAAAAACTGTTTCAACAATAATAACAATCCCAACAACAACCTCAAAAATAACAACGGCAACAAAAACCAAAAAACAGCCATGTCATAGGTGTGAAGAAAATCATCAGGGGTTTTGCACGACATTTTGCAACAGGTGTAAAAGAAATGGTCATAGCGCGATAAAGTGTGAGGTCTACGGACCAAAGTTTAACAGAACTAAAGGAACAAATAATGTAGGAACAAGTAATGCCGAAACAAATAGTGTCAGAGCAAGTAATACCAACGCTGTTTGTTATAAATGTGGAAAACCGGGCCACATTATTAGAAATTGCCCGAATCAGGGGAATACTAATGGGCAGGGCCGTGGAAGAGTTTTCAATATTAATGCGGCAGAAGCACAGGAAGACCCGGAGCTTGTTACGGGTACGTTTCGTATTGACGATAAATCTGCTTATGTTTTATTTGATTCGGGTGCGGATAGAAACTATATGAGTAGAGAATTTTGTGCTAAATTAAGTTGCCCATTGACGCCTTTGGATAATAATTTTTTACTCGAATTAGCAAATGGTAAATTAATTTCAACAGATAATATATGTCGGGATAGAGAAATTAAACTGGGTGATGAAACGTTTAAGATTGATTTAATACCAGTCGAGTTAAGGAGTTTTGATGTAATAATTGGCATGGGCTGGTTGAAGAAGGTAAGAGCAGAGGTCGTTTGTTACAAAAATGCGATTCGCATTATGCGTGAAAAAGGAAAACCTTTAATGGTGTACAGAGAAAAGAACAACGCGAAGTTAAATCTTATTAGTAGTTTGAAGGCACAAAAACTAATAAGAAAAGGTTGTTACGTCATTCTAGCACACATCGAGGAAGTTAATCCTGAAGAAAAGAACATCAGTGATGTTCCTGTCGCAAAAGAATTTTCTGATGTATTTTCGAAAGAATTATCGGGATTACCCCCACATCGATCCGTTGAATTTCAAATAGACCTTGTAATAGGAGCTACACCAATAGCTCGTGCTCCATACAGAATCGCACCCAGCGAAATGAAAGAATTACAAAGTCAGTTACAGAAACTTTTAAAGCGTGGTTTCATTCGACCAAGCACATCACCATGGGGAGCTCCTATTTTGTTTGTCGAGAAGAAGGATGTTACATTTAGGTTATGTATCGACTACCGAGAGTTGAACAAACTTACCATCAAGAACCGCTACCCACTACCGATAATCGACGACTTATTTTATCAACTACAAGGCTCATCGGTTTATTCTAAGATTGATTTACATTCTGGGTATCATCAAATGCGGGTGAAGGAGGATGATATTCTAAAGATTGCTTTTAGGATGCGTTACGGTCATTACGAGTTTATAGTTATGCCGTTTGGGTTGACTAACGCACCAGCTATGTTCATGGACTGAAAGGACCCGTTCATATACATTATAAACGATTCACAATAGTTGATTACATTGTGAGATATTTGACCTCTATATGATACATTTTACAAACATTGCATTCGTTTTTAAAAGACAATCTTTCTTTACATCGAAAATTGACAGGCATGCATACCATTTCATAATATCCACTATCCAACTATAAATTGATTTAATAATAATCTTTGATGAACTCAATGACTCGAATGCAACGTTCTTCGAAATATGCTATGAAAGACTCCAAGTAATATCTTTAAAATGAGCAAATGCACAGCGAAAGATTTCTTTAACACCTGAGAATAAACATGCTTTAAAGTGTCAACCAAAAGGTTGGTGAGTTCATTAGTTTATCATAATCATTTATTTCCATCATTTTAATAGACCACAAGAATTTCATTTCTAGTTCTCATAAATATACGTCCCATGCATAGAGACAAAAATAATCATTCATATGGTGAACACCTGGTAACCGACATTAACTAGATACATATAAGAATATCCCCTATCATTCCGGGATCCTCCTTCGGACATGATATAAATTTCGAAGTACTAAAGCATCCGGTACTTTGGATGGGGTTTGTTAGGCCCAATAGATCTATCTTTAGGATTCGCGTCAATTAGGGTGTCTGTTCCCTAATTCTTAGATTACCAGACTTTAATAAAAAGGGGTATATTCGATTTCAATAATTCAACCATAGAATGTAGTTTCAATTACTTGTGTCTATTTCATCAAACATTTATAAAAGCGCATGTATTCTCAGTCCCAAAAATATAAAGGGTAAAAAGGCAAATGAAACTCACCATACTGTATTTCGTAGTAAAAATACATATAACGTCATTGAACAAGTGCAAGGTTGGCCTCGGATTCACGAACCTAAATTAATTATATATATATTTATGTGTTGGTCAATATTTGTCTAACAAATTAGGTTAAGTCATAGTGTACCACAATCCTAATGCTCGAGACTAATATGCAAAAGTCAACAAAAGTAAATTTGACTCAAAATGATTTCCAAAAATCTATACATGATTAATATATAGTTTAAATATCGTCGTTTTATATTTTTAAATATTTTTAAAAGATTTATTAGAGTAAATAATATAATTTATTTATTAATAAATAAAATTTTATATTAAATTTATATAATAAAATATACTTTTATATATATTAAGTAATAAAATTTATAGGGTTCATTTAATATCATAAAGATAATATGATAGGTATTATTAAAGTAAGTTATTACACGTAGTAAAATATGTTTCTATCACATATTTATTTGATAAAATAATATCTATAATGATAGTAAGTAAAAGTTGTATTATTTTGTAATAATAATTATTATTATAAAAATATCAATATTTATAATTACTAAGATGACATTATGATAAAACGATAATTCTAATTATGATAACTTTAATATTTACGATAATTTTTAACATTATCTTTAAAATAATAATTCTATTTAAAATAATAATAATAATGATATTTTATAGTAACAATGACATTTCTATTAAAATGATAATTTTTGTTAAAATGATAGTTTTAATACTAACGATACTTTTAATAATAATAGTAATGATAAAAATAATAAGAACGATAATTTTATCTAAATCAATATCTTATAATATTTTAATTTCATCATGATACTCTTACTCATTAATTCCTAATCGTTTCGTTTGATATCTTTTAATCGTCTTTTATACCGTGTTCATAATAATGATAATAATAGTAATCAAAATAATTAGGTGTTACAAATATGTGTTTTAAATACAGTAATATTAATAATGATAGTTACTATAACATTATTAATGATAATACTAATAATTATCTTAATGATAATATAGTAATAATAATAATAACAATAACAATAACCATTTTTAAATAATGATATATATATTAATAACGATAATAATAATAATAATACTAATAATAATAATAATAATAATTAGATAATAATAATAATACTAATTATAACTTTAACGATAGTAATAATAAAAAAAATAACAATTTTAATGATAAATCCCTTTTATTGATAAAGATAATAATAATCATAATAATAAGATAAAACTAGAACGACGATAAAAATGACGATAATAATAATCATTTTTAATAAAAATATCGAAAATTCAATTGATTATAACTTCTAATCCGTTCATTGAAACCATTCGATATCTAAAGGAAAAGTTCTTAATTTTTCGCTAGCTTTCCAAGGACATGCATATCTTATACCTTATCTCAACCGCAAGTGTAACTAATTCAACATTCAACCTAACCTGTCTAAGGGCAATATTAAAAGTACAAGCATGCATAATCCTAAATACTCGAGCACTAGTCAGGGATACACTATTAGTATGTAAAAGTTAAATTATGAGTACTCACGTATCAATATTGAGATTCAATATTGCAGGAAAGGTACGTAGACGCAACGGAAATGATAAACACTATATTGACCTCACGAGCATACCCGTGAACCATATTCAATCACCTCCATAGCTATAACCCATAATTTCCTTAATCCTATCCCACTGGAAAAACGAATTTCAAAATCACTCGGACAGCACTCCGTCGTAATATTTTATGTATACTAATAATATCTTGAAATAATACGGAGTAAATATATATATGTAAATCGATTGAGAGAGTTTAGAGAAAAATATTTTCAAGTTTCTATGAAATAATGAAACCTATTGAATTCTATTTATAATAGATTTTTGAATTATTAAAGTGAATTATTAAAGTATGAATTATTAAAGTGAATTATTAAAGTATGAATTATTAAAGTGAATTATTAAAGTATGAATTATTAAAGTGAATTATTAAAGTATGAATTATTAAAGTAAATTATTAAATTATGAATTATTAAAGTGAATTATTAAAGTTAAAGTAAAGTAAAAATAAAGTAAAGGTAAAGTTTAAGTATAGTAAAAGTATAAAACTATGTACGTATAATACGCGTATAAATATATATAATATTAATTTAAATCGTTATATATATAAAATAAAATATAAATATCGTTATCTTTATCATACTAGTTAAGTAATGAGTTGTCAAAAGTGGTTCTAGATATTTATAAAAGTTATATACGTTTTAATAATAAAGTTCTTTTTAAACTGAAAATGTTTTTGTACGTTTAAAACTAAATAGATCAATCGATTCTTTATGAGATTCAATCTTCCACTATCCTTTGTCTAGTTCTCAGTGATTGACAATTTGTTCTTATTTATAAATCACTTTACCATTTTCTGAATATTGTTAAAATGGAAAGATTTCTCAAATCAACGTGGGCCTTTCAACAGAGACTTGTAATCATAATTCAATATATCTGATAATTCAATCATTTGATCTTATCTTCTAATTCCATTGATAAACATTTTGAAATAGATACAATCATATAAAGTATTTAATCTAATATTTTTTTTACGTTTCAAGTTATAATATATATACACATATACATATATAATCATATTCGTTTAATGGTTCGTGAATCATTGGAACTTGGTCGAGGTTGAATGAATGTATGAACATAGTTTAAAATTCTTGAAATGTAACTTAACAAATATTGCTTATCGTGTCGGAAACATATAAAGATTAAAGTTTAAATTTGGTTGGAAATTTCCGGGTTGTCACAGTACCTACCCGTTAAAGAAATTTCGTCCTGAAATTTGAGTGGAAAGGTCGTGAATGATAATAAGTATGTTTTTATGATGCATGCGGGCTGAAAATTAGAGTTTTATCATCAGCGAATAATTTGGATAAATAATCCATTTATATGAAGAGTACGAATGAAGCTAACATAGAAGAGTGAAATGAGTAAGTGTAGATTCATCTTATATTTTGACGTAGATATGATTGAATCCCAGATTTCAAGGGATTTGAAGAAAATCTTCTTAATATGATTTGACTCTCCGGTAATCAAGGGAATTAGGATCCGCTTTAAATGCGATCGTCCATTTTTATTGTTCTGTCGGAGATTTTCTTATAAATTCACCTCCTTCGTTTCCTTACAACTCACACCTTCTGTTGATGCATTTTATGCAAGTCCCTCGACATCTACCCACATCCATTGCAGGTACAACAGTTTACAGGGCACCATGATTGCTCGTTATTATCCTATACGTGTTTGTATGTGGTTACAGGAACTGCAGGAACGAGATTTAGATGTTTGACTATGTTAGACTTAGTTAGACGTACGAGTGAAGCCTCACTAGTACAGCTGACAGGCTCATACGTACGGCTGATGCTGAGCTAAGTCACAATTACAACCTAAATCAGAAGACACGAGTGAGTGATCACCCGTACGGCTGATGAAGCCAACTCATACGTGTGATGAATGAATCGTATGGGTGAGTCAACAACAGGGGTATATAAAGTCTTATGTTCTTCAATTTTAGGTTAAGCCTCTCATTTGTTACACACACTCAGATCTAGTGAGCTCCTCCAATTTTCTCTCAGTCCAAATCACCCAGGTGGTGAATAATAGCTCTAGGTGTTGATCTAATCACACTTGATTTAGTTGTGGTTTGACTCACACTTGATTTAGTTGTGGTTTGACTAAATTAATAAAAAAAAAAAATTAACCTATTCACTAGAGGGTTTGATTCACTTATTCCGCCATTGTGTGAGTTAAATCTGTTGATTTCTAAGTTCCTAGTCATGTTTCATCACCTTCTATTCTTTCCCCCTCAACTCATATTTTAAAGTATTCATAAATATGCTCCATCCAGTTCCGATTCTCGATATACTTCTAACTTTCATATCGATCATTCTTCTTTTTCATCTACCGCCGAAAGAATCTATTTACTTCTACTATACTCTGGGGTTTATAGTGTTTCTAGTTTTCCCGTGTCTTTATATTGCTATATGCATCGATATATATGGTTTATAATTTCTAGTTTATCGTTGGGCTTTATATGTTTCCTTATATTTCAAAGTCTCTGCTTCTGTCTTCTATAATAATTATCATTAACAGTTAATGCTCTCTTTTATTTGCTGCAATTTATACCCCAATTTTTATTTCGGAGTTTTGTCCTTTTGTTTCTTCTTCTTGCGATTAAGCACCGCTTGTAATGGTCCAGAATTCACAGATATGAATTTCAGAATGAACATTGTTAATGTTCTAGGAAGGAAATTGTGATGGCACAATCTTGACTTGTCAAATTACTAGAATACCTTGGAAAAGGCCGAATCATCAAGAAATATTTTCTTGATATTTTAGAGGTTAAATAGAATACAAGAGTCGTATAACATGGCACATGATGATATTATGATCTGTGAATCATCACGTTCCATTTAGAAACTCAGCATGACTTACTGTAATATAATCACGTTGATCAAGTGTCATTATATTATACTAATTCATGCTTCAGTTCCCAACACTACTTCAAAATATTCCTATTTTAAACTTGAATGTTTCAGAATTTAGAAACTAAAATAGTTTCTTTTATGATGTAATAAAGATAGCGCAAAGAGGTAAATGATTTCAAATAAGAAAAATTAAGAAAATATCTTCAGAAATATGAAGGATATTTATAATGAAAGATATGATGATATTTTAGAATTTCTAATATCAGAGGATGATAAAGAATATTGTCCGCAGAGGTTTAGAGTCAGGAGCAAGGTATTCGTTAATGACTTCAGCAGGTACTGAATCATTTGGATCCTTTGAAGTCAGGTTCAGTCTTTGTAATTTGTCCAAAGCCTCTTTCCTACTTTGCTCAATCCATTTTCTAGTTCCAAAACTTCTCTTTTTCTGCGCTTTGCCAGCACACTTCATCATTATCATTCAGCTTTTACCGTTTAAAGTCGTTTTTAGTTTTTGCTGCTTCATCAGCATTTTTTCCATTTTCGGAGAACCAATTCTTAGTTTGGAGTGTTTTTCAGAAACTTCACATTCAAATTAAGTCCAGAAGATAGACGTTATATGTACACATATAACTGTTGGCGTAGACATGCTGCGAGATTTCAAAATATTGATTGCTAATTCCCAATGATTCGTATGGCAATTCTCATTACAAGATACGAATGAGTAAATGATGGGGTTTCAATAAATAATTATAATGACTTTTTGGAGAGGCTAAAGTCAAAGGGTAATGAAGTTGTTGGTACATCTGCTAATAATGTGGTGGAATGTAAAAGGTTCCCTGGTAACGATGGTGTATATCTCAAGGTTATAATAAGGTTAGTCTGACTGAAAAGTCGAAGTTGACTTGCTGGAGCTGTGACAAAACTGGCTACTTTGAATAGGAGTCGCAAAGTTATTTTTGCTAATAAATGCCAAAGAATCTGACGCGGATACGTTGTTTAAACTTTTACTTTGGTTTCAAGAGTTTTTCGGGTACATAACTGTGGGTAACATGTGGTTGGATCATCATCTCGATTGCTCATCATTCGAAGTGTCTTCAGAAATTTTTGAAGGGTTTGAACACAGATTGTAATCGTTAACATACATTTGATGTTCTAACACAGTTTTGAAGTCAAAATATAGCTTGTGAAAGATGTAAAGATCTAAGAGTGATGATTTTGGTCATATCTCGAGTTGAATTTTGAGATTTCAAAATCAGAATATGTAATTAAATTTTGAATGAGTATGGTTGTTTTGATTTCTATAAAAGAATGTATATTGTTGTAAAAGTAGGGAGTATAATGGATAATTTGCTGAATCAGATTCGAAGAATGTAACATATTAATTGTGAATTTATATATCTCTCGGGTATTACCTACCCGTTAAAAAAAAATTTCACAATTAATATTTTGTACAAAGGAATTTTATTACAGTCTTTATGAAAATATATATATGTATATTTTCTTCAGATGTAACATAGATTTAATGAGTTAATGTTAAATTAAACTCATTTGATTTACGGTTGAAACTAGAATTTAATAATCCCTAAAGTCTTTAAAAAGTACATAACTTTTACGCAGTATTTCTTTAATGACATTGAAATTATGAATCAATACTTCGTTATTTGTTGATGTATGATGTTCGGTTCGTGGAATTCTTGTGAATTTCGCAAAGTACGAATGATGTTATCTGAAAAGTTTCGGGTACATCGATGATGAAAGTGTAAAATCAAATATATACTTGATTTATTATGAATTGGAATTTGTTGAATTGCGACAGAGATTGTAGTTAACGCTGGTTAAGTTGCGGCCGAAGGACGTACATTATTGCATATTTGTAATATGAATTAACCGAGTAATTAAGATTCACACACAATAGTTTAGCAAGGAAAATTTATTTCAAATATATATATATATATATAATATACATATAATTTCTTGAGAGGGAATGAGTTAATTCTTCATAACTCGTTGATACAATATACATGTTATTGATTCGTAATGATGTCCACCGTGATTCTTGAACTGACGGAGTTTGTGATGTTATCTGTGTTGTTGATTCGAATGTTGACTGTACTGACGATGCTGGTAACGATGACGGTACTGTTGATGCTGTTGGTAAAGCAAGTTTAGCTTGTTAATCACACACCATTTTTGTCAGGGTTTCTACTCTTCCTTCTATCATTTTGGTTCGCTTAACTGATTTATGGTTAGGGCTAGATTAGATAATCTCTAAGACTTTAGAGATTACATAATCGCCGCAGAATGTTTCTCCAATGAAGTTATGAATTAATACTTCGTCAGTTATTGTTGTTGGTACTCCTTGGTATCTATGGTGCGTATGACGTTGATGCTCGTGGGACAGATTGTGAAGTTGAGGTTTACGACGCGGTTATGGTTGGAGGTGGTAATGGTACTATTGGCATTGATGATGGTGGTACTGGTTATGCTGCTGATGCTGCTGCTGGTGTTTGTAATCTCTGCACCATATTCTCCAAAGCCACTACCCGAGCGCGAAGCTCGTTGACTTCTTCTATTACACTGGGGTGATTGTCGGTTCGGACGAGCGGATAAATAAAATCTAAAATTTGATGTAATATATAATCGTGCCGAGATACTCTGGAAATGAGCGAGAAAATGGTGTTTCGGACAGGTTCGCCGGTAAATGCTTCAGGTTCTTCGTCAAGAGGGCAATGTGGTGGATGGAAGGGATCACCTTCTTCTTATTTCCAATGATTGAGGAGGCTACGAACCCATCCCCAATTCATCAAGAATAGGTGATGACTGATTGATTGATCTATTCCGGTCACACTGCTTTCGGAGCTTGAATGGGATTCCATTTCGGAATCTGAGTGACTTGAACTAATGACAAATTCCATTTCGTACGATTGGATAAAGGATTTTTTTTCGATATGAAATGATTTTGGCTAACGGATGGTATTCTAATTATATATATATATATATATATATATATATATATATATATATATATATATATATATATATATATATATATATATATATATATATATATATATATATCAAAAGATTTCGTAGATTACGGAGGACTTTGCGGGATATGTCAGGCAAAGTTTAAAGTAACAGATACGAAAAGATATGATTTAGCAGATATGCTAAGATATGAATTTTTGTCTATACACTATTCATGCAATCAATGCAGCAAGACGTGTCTTAGACTAAAAATGATAAGCAGGTAATTTCCTGAGGATGATAAGTAGTTAATTTTCGACACAAAATGATAAGCAAAACTTTTGACATGCAGACACGGTCGAAGTCCAGACTCACTAATGTATCCTATCGACTTATCAGTTAGACACACTAATGCAGACCTGGTTCGCTAAGACCACCGCTCTGATACCAACTGAAAGGACCCGTTCATATACATTATAAACGATTCACAATAGTTGATTACATTGTGAGGTATTTGACCTCTATATGTTACATTTTACAAACATTGCATTCGTTTTTTAAAAGACAATCTTTCTTTACATCAAAAATTGACAGGCATGCATACCATTTCATAATATCCACTATCCAACTATAAATTGATTTAATAATAATCTTTGATGAACTCAATGACTCGAATGCAACGTTCTTCGAAATATGCTATGAAAGACTCCAAGTAATATCTTTAAAATGAGCAAATGCACAGCGGAAGATTTCTTTAACACCTGAGAATAAACATGCTTTAAAGTGTCAACCAAAAGGTTGGTGAGTTCATTAGTTTATCATAATCATTTATTTCCATCATTTTAATAGACCACAAGAATTTCATTTCCAGTTCTCATAAATATATGTCCCATGCATAGAGACAAAAATAATCATTCATATGGTGAACACCTGGTAACCGACATTAACTAGATACATATAAGAATATCCCCTATCATTCCGGGATCCTCCTTCGGACATGATATAAATTTTGAAGTACTAAAGCATCCGGTACTTTGGATGGGGTTTGTTAGGCCCAATAGATCTATCTTTAGGATTCACGTCAATTAGGGTGTCTGTTCCCTAATTCTTAGATTACCAGACTTTAATAGAAAGAGGCATATTCGATTTCGATAATTCAACCATAGAATGTAGTTTCAATTACTTGTGTCTATTTCGTCAAACATTTATAAAAGCGCATGTATTCTCAGTCCCAAAAATATAAAGGGTAAAAAGGTAAATGAAACTCACCATACTGTATTTCGTAGTAAAAATACATATAACGTCATTGAACAAGTGCAAGGTTGGCCTCGAATTCACGAACCTAAATTAATTATATATATTTATGTGTTGGTCAATATTTGTCTAACAAATTAGGTTAAGTCATAGTGTACCACAATCCTAATGCTCGAGACTAATATGCAAAAGTCAACAAAAGTAAATTTGACTCAAAATAATTTCCAAAAATCTATACATGATTAATATATAGTTTAAATATCGTCGTTTTATATTTTTAAATATTTTTAAAAGATTTATTAGAGTAAATAATATAATTTATTTATTAATAAATAAAATTTTATATTAAATTTATATAATAAAATATACTTTTATATATATTAAGTAATAAAATTTATAGGGTTCATTTAATATCATAAAGATAATATGATAGGTATTATTAAAGTAAGTTATTACACGTAGTAAAATATGTTTGTATCACATATTTATTTGATAAAATAATATCTATAATGATAGTAAGTAAAAGTTGTATTATTTTGTAATAATAATTATTATTATAAAAATATCAATATTTATAATTACTAAGATGACATTATGATAAAACGATAATTCTAATTATGATAACTTTAATATTTACGATAATTTTTAATATTATCTTTAAAATAATAATTCTATTTAAAATAATAATAATAATGATATTTTATAGTAACAATGACATTTCTATTAAAATGATAATTTTTGTTAAAATGATAATTTTAATACTAACGATACTTTTAATAATAATAGTAATGATAAAAATAATAAGAACGATAATTTTATCTAAATCAATATCTTATAATATTTTAATTTCATCATGATACTCTTACTCATTAATTCCTAATCGTTTCGTTTAATAGCTTTTAATCGTCTTTTATACCGTGTTCATAATAATGATAATAATAGTAATCAAAATAATTATGTGTTACAAATATTTGTTTTAAATACACTAATATTAATAATGATAGTTACTATAACATTATTAACAATAATACTAATAATTATCAAAATGATAATATAGTAATAATAATAATAACAATAACAATAACCATTTTTAAATAATGATATATATATTAATAATTATAATAATAATAATAATAATACTAATAATAATAATAATAATAATAATAATAATAATAATAATAATTGGATAATAATAATAATACTAATTATAACTTTAACGATAATAACGATAGTAATAATAAAAAAAATAACAATTTTTAATGATAAATCCCTTTTATTGATAAAGATAATAATAATCATAATAATAAGATAAAACTAGAACGACGATAAAAACGACGATAATAATAATCATTTTTAATAAAAATATCGAAAATTCAATTGATTATAACTTCTAATCCGTTCATCGAAACCATTCGATATCTAAAGAAAAAGTTCTTAATTTTTCGCTAGCTTTCCAAGGACATGCATATCTTATACCTTATCTCAACCGCGAGTGTAACTAATTCAACATTCAACCTAACCTGTCTAAGGGAAATATTAAAAGTACAAGCATGCATAATCCTAAATACTCGAGTACTAGTCAGGGATACACTATTAGTATGAAAAAGTTAAATTATGAGTACTCACGTATCAATATTGAGATTCAATATTGCAGGAAAGGTACGTAGACGCAACGGAAATGATAAACACTATATTGACCTCACGAGCATACCCATGAACCATACTCAATCACCTCCATAACTATAACCCATAATTTCCTTAATCCTATCCCACTCGAAAAACAATTTCGAAATCACTCGGACAGCACTCTGTCGTAATATTTTATGTATACTAATAATATCTTGAAATAATACGGAGTAAATATATATATGTAAATCGATTGAGAGAGTTTAGAGAAAATTTTTTTCAAGTTTCTATGAAATAATGAAACCTATTGAATTCTATTTATAATAGATTTTTGAATTATTAAAGTGAATTATTAAAGTATGAATTATTAAAGTGAATTATTAAAGTATGAATTATTAAAGTGAATTATTAAAGTATGTTAAAGTATGAATTATTAAAGTGAATTATTAAAGTATGAATTATTAAAGTGAATTATTAAAGTTAAAGTAAAGTAAAAAATAAAGTAAAGGTAAAGTTTAAGTATAGTAAAAGTATAAAACTATGTACGTATAATACGCGTATAAATATATATAATATTAATTTAAATCGTTATATATATAAAATAAAATATAAATATTGTTATCTTTATCATACTAGTTAAGCAGTGAGTTGTCAAAAGTGGTTCTAGATATTTATAAAAGTTATATACGTTTTAATAATAAAGTTCTTTTTAAACTGAAAACGTTTTTGTACGTTTAAAACTAAATAGATCAATTGAGTCTTTATGAGATTCAATCTTCCACTATCCTTTGTCTAGTTCTCAATGATTGACAATTTGTTCTTATTTATAAATCACTTTACCATTTTCCGAATATTGTTAAAATGGAAAGATTTCTCAAATCAACGTGGGCCTTTCAACAGAGACTTGTAATCATAATTCAATATATCTGATAATTCAATCATTTGATCTTATCTTCTAATTCCATTGATAAACATTTTGAAACTGATACAATCATATAAAGTATTTAATCTAATATTTTGTTTACGTTTCAAGTTATAATATATATACACATATACATATATAATCATATTCGTTTAATGGTTCGTGAATCGTTGGAACTTGGTCGAGGTTGAATGAATGTATGAACATAGTTTAAAATTCTTGAAATTTAACTTAACAAATATTGCTTATCGTGTCGGAAACATATAAAGATTAAAGTTTAAATTTGGTTGGAAATTTCCGGGTTGTCACATGGACCTCATGAACCGAGTGTGTGGACCATACCTTGACAATTTTGTCATTGTTTTCATCGATGACATACTTATTTGCTCAAAGAATGACCAAGAGAAGGTTCAATTCCTGTATGCTAAGTTTTCAAAGTGTGCATTTTGGTTGGAAGAGGTTCAATTCCTCAGTCACATAGTAAACAAAGAAGGTATTCAGGTGGATCCAGCAAAGATTGAAACCGTTGATAAATGGGAAACCCCGAAAACTTCGAAACACATACGCCAGTTTTTAGGACTAGCTGGTTACTACAGAAGGTTCATCCAAGACTTTTCCAGAATAGCAAAACCCTTGACTGCATTAACGCATAAATGGAAGAAATTTGAATGGAAGGATGAACAAGAGAAAGTGTTTCAGTTATTGAAGAAAAAGTTAACTATGGCACCTATATTGTCATTACCTGAAGGGAATGATGATTTTGTGATATATTGTAACGCCTCAAAGCAAGGTCTCGGTTGTGTATTAATGCAATGAACGAAAGTAATTGCTTATGCGTCCAGACAATTGAAGATTCACGAACAGAATTATACGATGCATGATTTGGAATTAGGCGTGGTTGTTTTTGCATTAAAGACTTGGAGGCACTACTTATATTGGGTCAAAAGTATTATATATACCGACCACAAAAGTCTTCAACACATATTTAATCAGAAACAACTGAACATGAGGCAGCGCAGGTGGATTGAATTGTTAAATGATTACGACTTTGAGATTCGTTACCACCCAGGGAAGGCAAATGTGGTAGCCGACGCCTTGAGCAGAAAGGACAGAGAACCCATTCGAGTAAAATCTATGAATATAATGATTCACAATAACCTTACTACCCAAATAAAGGAGGCACAACAAGGAGTTTTAAAAGAAGGAAATTTAAAGGATGAAATACCCAAAGGATCGGAGAAGCATCTTAATATTCGGGAAGACGGAACCCGGTATAAGGCTGAAAGAATTTGGGTACCAAAATTTGGAGATATGAGAGAAATGGTACTTAGAGAAGCTCATAAAACCAGATACTCAATACATCCTAGAACGGGGAAGATGTATAAGGATCTCAAGAAACATTTTTGGTGGTCGGGTATGAAAGCTGATGTTGCTAAATATGTTGGAGAATGTTTGATGTGTTCTAAGGTCAAAGTTGAGCATCAGAAACTATCAGGTCTACTTCAACAACCCAAAATCCCGGAATGGAAATGGGAAAACATTACCATGGATTTCATCACTAAATTGCCAATGACTGCAAGTGGTTTTGATACTATTTAGTAATAGTTGATCGTCTCACCAAATCAGAACACTTCCTGCCAATAAAAGAAGATGAAAAGATGGAGAAGTTAGCACGACTGTATTTGAAGGAATTCGTCTCCAGACATGGAATACTAATCTCTATTATCTCTGATAGGGATGGCAGATTTATTTCAAGATTCTGGCAGACAATACAGCAAGCATTAGGAACTCGTCTAGACATGAGTACTGCCTATCATCCACAAACTGATGGGCAGAGCGAAAGGACGATACAAACTCTTGAAGACATGCTACGAGCATGTGTTATTGATTTCGGAAACAGTTGGGATCGACATCTACCGTTAGCAGAATTTTCCTACAACAATAGCTACCATTCAAGCATTGAGATGGCGCCGTTTGAAGCACTTTATGGTAGAAAGTGCAGGTCTCCGATTTGTTGGAGTGAAGTGG
The DNA here is from genome assembly GCF_046630445.1 of Rutidosis leptorrhynchoides. Lineage (NCBI taxonomy): Eukaryota > Viridiplantae > Streptophyta > Magnoliopsida > Asterales > Asteraceae > Rutidosis > Rutidosis leptorrhynchoides. The sequence continues at coordinate 343,541,087 of NC_092336.1, forward strand.
GGGATAGACAGATTACGGGTCTGGAGATAATACAAGAAACTACCAAGAAGATCATCCAAATTCAACAACGATTGAAAACCGCCCAAAGTTGACAAAAGAGCTACGCTGACATTAAAAGAGAAGATATAGAATTTGAAATTGACGAGATGGTCATGCTTAAAGTTTCACCTTGGAAAGGCGTTGTTCGATTTGGTAAACGAGGGAAACTAAATCCAAGGTATATTGGACCATTCAAGATTATTGAACGTGTCGGACCTGTAGCTTACCGACTTGAGTTACCCCAACAACTCGCAGCTATACATAACACTTTTCACGTCTCGAATTTGAAGAAATTTTTTGCTAAAGGAGATCTCACTATTCCATTAGACGAAATTCAAATCAACGAAAAACTTCAATTCATTGAAGAACCCGTCGAAATAATGGATCGTGAGGTTAAAAGACTTAAGCAAAACAAGATACCCATTGTTAAGGTTCGATGGAATGCTCATAGAGGACCCGAGTTCACCTGAAAGCATGAAGATCAGATGAACAAGAAATACCCGCACCTATTTCCAGAAGATTCGTCAACACCTCCAACTGTTTAAAAATTTCGGGACGAAATTTATTTAACGGGTAGGTACTGTAGTGACCCGAACTTTTCCATGTTTATATATATTAAATGAAATTGTTATTTACATGTTCAAGTGTTTCCAACATGTTAAGTAATCAAACTTGTTAAGACTTGATTAATTGAAATAGGTTTCATATAGACAATTGACCACCCAAGTTGACCGGTGATTCACAAACGTTAAAACTTGTAAAAACTATATGATGACATATATATGATTATATATATAGTTAACATGATATTATGATAAGTAACTATCTCATTAGGTATTTTAACAATGAGTTATATACATAAAATTGAGTTTATTGAATTAAGAAACTCGAAACGATATATATAACGATTATCGTTATAACGTCTTACTAAATACATATGAATCATATTAACATATTGATACACTATGTTTAATCATGATAAATTATAAGTAAACATGTCATTAAGTGTATTAAAAATGAACTACATATGTAAAAACAAGACTACTAACTTAATGATTTTGAAACGAGAAATATATGTAACGATTATCGTTGTAACAACATTTAACTGTATATATATCATACTAAGATATATTAATATATCATAATATGATGATAATTTAATAATTTAACATCTCATTAGATATAATAAACATTGGGTTAACAACATTTAACAAGATCGTTAACCTAAATGTTTCAAATCAACATTTACATGTAACGACTAACGATGACTTAACGACTCAGTTAAAATGTATATACATGTAGTGTTTTAATATGTATTCATACACTTTTGAAAGACTTCAAGATAATTATAAAAAATACTTCTACTTAACAAAAATTCTTAAAATTACATCCTCGTTCAGTTTCATCAACAATTCTACTCGTATGCACCAGTATTCGTACTCGTACACTACACATCTTTTAGACGTATGTACTATTGGTATATACACTCCAATGATCAGCTCTTAGCAGCCCATGTGAATCATCTAACATATGTGGGAACCATCATTTGGCAACTAACATGAAATATCTCATAAAATTACAAAAATATGAGTAATCATTCATGACTTATTTACATGAAAACAAAATTACACATCCTTTATATCTAATCCATATACCAACGACCAAAAACACCTACAAACACTTTCATTCTTCAATTTTCTTCATCTAAGTGATATCTCTAAAGTTCTATCTTCAAGTTCTAAGTGTTCTTCATAAATTCTATAAGTTCTAGTTTCATAAAATCAAGAATACTTCCAAGTTTGCTAGCTTACTTCCAATCTTGTAAAGTAATCATCCAACCTCAAGAAATCTTTCTTATTTACAGTAAGATATCTTTCTAATACAAGGTAATACTCATATTCAAACTTTGGTTCAATTTCTATAACTATAACAATCTTATTTCGAGTGATGATCTTACTTGAATTTGTTTTCGTGTCATTATTCTGCTTCAAGAACTTTCAAGCCATCCAAGGATCCTTTGAAGCTAGATCCATTTGTTTCTTTTCTAATAGATTTATCCACAAAACTTAAGGTAGTAATGATGTTCTTAACATCATTCGATTCATACATATAAAGCTATCTTATTGGAAGGTTTAAACTTGAAATCACTAGAACATAGTTTAGTTAATTCTAAACTTGTTTGCAAACAAAAGTTAATCCTTCTAACTTGACTTTTAAAATCAACTAAACACATGTTCTATATCTATATTATATGCTAACTTAAAGATTTAAAACCGAAAAACACGAAAAACACCGTAAAATCGGATATACGCCGTTGTAGTAACACCGCGGGCTGTTTTGGGTTAGTTAATTAAAAACTATGATAAACTTTGATTTAAAATTTGTTGTTCTGGGAAAATGATTTTTCTTATGAACATGAAACTATATCCAAAAATCATGGTTAAACTCAAAGTGAAAGTATGTTTTTCAAAATGGTCATCAAGACGTCGTTCTTTCGACTGAAATGACTACCTCTTACAAAAACGACTTGTAACTTATATTTCCAACTATAAACCTATACTTTTTCTGTTTAGATTCATAAAATATATTTCAATATGAAACCATTGCAATTTGATTCACTCAAAATGGATTTAAAACGAAGAAGTTATGGGTAAAACAAGATTGGATATTTTTTGATTGTTGTAGCTACGGGAAATATTGTGACAATTCTATACAAATCATATCCTAGCTAACTTATATTTTATTATACATGTATTCTAATATATTATGTAATCTTGAGATACCATAGACACGTATGCAAATGTTTTGACATATCATATCGACCCATGTATATATATTATTTGAAACAACCATAGACACTCTATATGCAGTAATGTTGGAGTTAGCTATACAGGGTTGAGGTTAATTCCAAAAATATATATACTTTGAGTTGTGATCTAGCCTAAGACGTGTATACACTGGGTCCTGGAATGATTCAAGATAATATATATCAATTTATTTTCTGTACATCTAATTGTGGACAACTAGTTGTAGGTTACTAACGATGACAGCTGACTTAATAAACTTAAAACATTAAAACGTATTAAAAATGTTGTAAATATATTTTGAACATACTTTGATATATATGTACATATTTGTTATAGGTTCGTGAATCGACCAGTGGCCAAGTCTTACTTCCCGACGAAGTAAAAATCTGTGAAAGTGAATTATAGTCCCACTTTTAAAATCTAATATTTTGGGATGAGAATACATGCAGTTTTATAAATGTTTTACGAAATAGACACAAGTAAATGAAACTACATTATATGGGTGAATGATCGAAGCTGAATATGCCCCTTTTGCTTGGTAGCGTAAGAATTAGTAAACCGATCTACTAATTGACGCAAATCCTAAAGATAGATCTATTGGGCCTAACGAACCCCATCCAAAGTACCGGATGCTTTAGTACTTTGAATTCGTTTTTATCATGTCCGAAGGATTTCTCGGAATGATAGGGGATATTCTTATATGCATCTTGTTAATGTCGGTTACCATGTGTTCACTATTCTTATATGCATCTTGTTAATGTCGGTTACCAGGTGTTCACCATATGAATGATTTTTATCTCTATGTATGGGATGTATATTGAAATATGAAATCTTGTGGTCTATTATTATGATTTGATAATATATAGGTTAAACCTATAACTCACCAACATTTTTGTTGACGTTTTAAGCATCTTTATTCTCAGGTGATTATTAAGAGCTTCCGCTGTTGCATACTAAAATAAGGACAAGATTTGGAGTCCATGCTTGTATGATATTATGTAAAAACTGCATTCAAGAAACTTATTTTTGATGTAATATATTCTTATTGTAAACCATTATGTAATGGTCGTGTGTAAATGGTATATTTTAGATTATCATTAGTTGATAATCTATGTAATGCTTTTTAAACCTTTATAGATAAAATAAAGGTTATGGTTGTTTTAAAAATGAATGCAGTCTTTGAAAAATGTCTCATATAGAGGTCAAAACCTCGCGACGAAATCAATTAATATGGAACGTTTATAATCAATATGAACGGGACATTTCACCTTTTGCAAGAAATTGGGTATAGAGAGAATCAGACATGTTACCAGATCTGAGTGATTGTGTGTAATGAGAGGCTTAACCTAAAATGAAAAACATAAACACAATATATACCCCTGCTGATGAGTGGACAGACTCAACTGTACGGGTGATCACTCACTCATGTATGTGTACACATAATAGGTTTGTGACTCAGCTCAGCACACTCGTGCGTATGAGCTTGTCAGCCGTACGAGTGAGGCTTCACTCGTACGTCTGACTAAGTCTAAGATAGTCAAACTTCCATATCGTGTTCCTGCAGTACCTGTAAACGCATATAAACACAGATAGGATAACAACGAGCGATCATGGTAACCCACAAACTGAAGTACTAATGAAAAACGTGCGATAGATGTCTAGGGACTTACATAAAATGCACTAACAACTCCCCCTAGGACATAGAACCTATGTTACAATAAAGTAAACGTTCGTGAAATACATATAAGTTCAAAAGTAACATTAGTTTAACACCATTACATATCTAGAATCTCTCTCTCTAGCAACACAGTATCAGACATGATTCAGTTGGTGTGAGCTTGGTTCGAGCTTTGAGCATCACTTTCTCTATTGAGGTAGGCATGGTAGATTTCGATCACACGCTGTATCTCATAGCTTCCTCTTTCCTATCTTCTCTGAATGTAATGTGATGGCGGTGAAGCATCTCCACATCAAAGCTCGACAAGTTCCTCAGCCACATAGGATCCAGAATCCTAACATTGTCGAATTGTATGCTACCATCATCCTTCTCAACTGCAGTAAGAATCACTGCTTCTTCTGACAATTCATCATAGAACCATCACCTGAAGTTTTTGCAAATATCCTTGGGTAAGGGCATTAAGGGATACTGTTTCATATACTTTGCTGGGCCGAACTTGACAACACGCACCGGTCCACCCTTTGAAGTTTTCTTAGTTGGATGCATGGAAAACCTGGCAGCAGTTGATTTGAAGATATCCCATTTACATGTCTTATATTCTAGCCTTAGCTTTCTTTGAAACCACTTTGACATATCACTATCTTCGGATTTCAACATCCTCAGCTTAGCAAGTTGCATTATCTTGAAGTAAGGTAGAGTTTTGAAGTGATTAGGTCTAGCCATATAATTTACTCCTCCTTCCCTCTTGATAGCAAAACAACCGATCTCCTTGAAGTAACCCCAGTTCAAAATTTTACCGTTGGCATACTTCTTGGTTCTCTTTCCTTTCTCGTAGAAACTAACAAACTTCGGCTCGAGTTCTGGCTTACTGATCTGGTCAGGGCTCACAACATTCTGTTTCCACCAACTTTGATGACTCTCGTCTTCTTCAATGTTTCTATTCACCTTAACCCTATCACGTTCGAAACATTTCTTAATCTCATTCCATCCCTTGGCCTTAGCTTGTTTGGCTCGGATTTTCTTCTTCTTAAGTTCACTTTCAATCTTTTCTTTCTCAACGAGCATTTTCTGATGTCGGATTCTCTTGTTCTTTTCCATCAAATCATCAACTTCCTTAATTTCCTTCTTGTATACCTTCCCCGCCTTTTCTAATTCAATCAAATTCTTTTTTTTCACCTCACTACTCAAATTGAAGAAGTCACTTAAAGTATTGAGTGACGGATTCGAGTATGGCTCGAGCGAAGGTATGACAATCTCAACTTCTTCTTCTTCTTCCTTCTCAGATTCTGTTTCAAGTTCATCCTCGGACTCAATAATCACATCTTCTTTCACACTTTCTTCACCAACAGAACCTTGACTATTTTCATCTTCAAACAAATTCTCAAAATTACTTAAATCGATATTTTGGATTGATTCGGGATGGACTTTAGCAACTGGCTCTTCTTGTGGAGCCTTATCATCAGCGTCAACAGCATCTGCATCCTCTGTATCATAATCACTGTCATATGCCAAAGCAGCAAGCTGTTCCACTTGAAAATCACTTGGCGGATCGTCCCCCTTTTCCGCATCATTAAAAACATTTGAATAGTTCATATAATATTCAACAGTAAACACCTCACCGTATTTATTGAAACTACGAATAGGTATACTAACGGATATTCAAAAGAGGGTCCTCCAGTTCTAGTGCCAGCATCTTCATCATCTTTTTCATCATCACCACCCAAATCAGAGGAATAAGTTTCTCCTCCATCCGTAATCAGTTTCGTTTTCCCAGATGTGAGTTATTTGATTTTATCATTCATTGCCTTCAACTTGGCTTCATTCTCATTCTAAATTTCAACAATTTGTTTCTTCATCTTCTCCGACTTCTCCTTCTCACGATTAACACATCTCTATAGTTTCTTATTGTCCTCCTCCAACAATTCAATCTTAACGGCACTTACCTTCTTCTCTTTAACAGCCTGATTCTCAAGATAAGTGATCTTGGTAATCAACGATAACAGGAGGTTTTGCTGAGTCTTGAATTCAAATGGGGTAACTTGAGGTGATGTAACAGCAGCTATATCATCCTTCATGAAGCCAAAAGGTTGGCGTTGAGTTTGTTGCTTTGAACCACCGTGTGATGATCTTTGTGGAGAATCATTGTGGTGTTTAGTTCTTCTCTCCTTCTTCTTAAGTTGCTCAGATGACATGGGTTGCTTCCCTTTTCTGTTCCTTTGAATCAAATTCGTATCTTCCTCAGTTGCTTCATCATCATCATCATTATCATCTTGGTTTCCTCCTTGAACTTCACCAACATTTCTTTGATTATCTCCTTGTTCCTCTTCTACATCAGATACTTCATAGTTTGAATCAGAATCATCGTTTCTCTATGCATTTCCAGATGGACATCTATAATTCTCCTTGATAAGGTGAAAAACAAGCACTCTGTTGAAATCAGGTTTCAGATCATCATTACGAGTTTGTTCCATTCTTTGAAAAGTCACAACATTCATTGGACGTAGCGGAATGATATCATGTTCAAGTTTTGGTAAACTTGGTGCAACCTCATTAATAATCATTTGAAGAAAACGGGCATAGATGAGATACTTCTGTATATTGCTGAAGTAATTTGCTCTGAAGTAATGAAAAAAAAATCTATAGAAATCATACGGAACTTTCAGAACGAGTGCAACAAACATACTCTACACTTTCTCATTAAGCTTATCAAACCAGCTTTTCTTCCACTCAGACAGTGCATCAACACATGAGCTAGATATCGATATTGTGGAGGCAGAAAAGTCTTCATCAGCTCAGAATTACCAGCCAGGTAACCAGAATATCCACATCTCTTGAAACATCCGTGGATTCTTTCTCTATTAATCATCATGTGAGAGCAGTTTTCATAGTTGGAGCCTAAGATCCTTCTAATCTCTGTTTTAGAAACAACAACCTCGTTCCCTTGAACGGTACTCCCCAGCCTAGCTTCATCTTCAGACACATCAAGCACTACATTCTTCCAGAATTCCCTTTGGTGGCTGTAGTAGGCTGTGCACTGTGTTGAGATTACAGTATGGATACTAGATCTTTTAAGAAAATCTACAATCTCCACGAAATCTTCTCCTTTCTCAACAGAAGTATCGTAAAGAGCAACTTGATTGTTTTGTTCACCCATTTCCAGAATAATCTCGGGTTGAATAGGTGGGTTGTGAAAGGACCCTTTCATACCGATTATAAATGATTCACAATAGTTGATTTCATTGCAAGGTATTTAACCTCTAAAAGATACATTTTACAAACATTACATTCGTTTTTAAAAGACAAACTTTCATCACATCGAAAGTTGACAGCATACATACCATTTCATAATATATCTAACTATAAATGACTTAATATTATTCTTGATGAACTCAACGACTCGAATGCAACGTCTTTTGAAATATGTCATGAATGACTCCAAGTAATATCTTTAAAATGAGAAAATGTACAGCAGAAGATTTCTTTCATACCTGAGAATAAACATGCTTTAAAGTGTCAGCCAAAAGGTTGGTGAGTTCATAAGTTTATTGTAAACAATAAAATTCATCATTTTGATAGACCACAAGATTTAAATACAGTACACCTATCTCGTGTACAAAACCATTTTTCATAATACTTAGTAGAGTAGGTTCGTATCCTTTTCTCCCCCGTAGGTTGCCTCGTGATTTTTAATAATTGTACACATATCTCGTGCACAAAACTAATACACATAACCTGTGTATAAAAATCATTCTCTCGATACATAACATTCATTTCGATTTCATTGCTCAACATGAAAACCGACCTTAACATATAATGCGCATCAATAATATCCCCAAAACAGAACATCTCGTCTGTATAATATATAAACTTCGAAGTACTAAACACCACGCCCACTAGCTCTTCCGTCTAGTGAACATTCTGGGTGGGGGTGTTAAACCCGGTAGCTACCTTTAGTATTCGCGTGAATTAGGGCTATACCCGATTCTAATTCTTAGGTTACCAAGCAATAATAATCAGGAAAAAAATATTCACATCAATTGGTGGCAATTATCATGTCCACATAATTCAATAATAATCCACAGAACTTCCAGCTGCATAATAATTCTTTCGAGGAATATTTTGCTTGTGTCTATCTCGTCAAACATTTATAAAAGCATTTCATGTATTCGCAGTTCAAAAATGTATTTCAAAAGCATTTAATAAAGCAGTTGTAAAAATAGCGCATGTATTCTCAGTCCCAAAAATGTAAAGACTAAAAGGAAGCAAATGAACTCACGATACGATATTTTGTAGTAATCCTAACCCATCAACACTCCTAACCATCTACTCCGATTCTGTTTTCCTGTTTTAATTAATGATTTAATTCCCTTTAACCCGTATTCGTCTGTTCTCATCTTCTAATTCAACCATCATCATCGTCTAATTCATACCGTCGCTATTATCATTCTCCTGACCCAACATCACTCATTACCATATTTTCAGCCCAACACCAAAATGGATCTCGGCCCAAAATATAATTAAGTTCATGGTCCATAAAGAAAAAGAATTAGGGTGGCCCAACAAGAAAACATATACCCATCGACATCTCTAGTTCATCTTTATCATCATCGACAACAAAAATATAAAACAAATTGTCTATGTTTCATTGAAAAAGGTAGATTATTCCTTTTCCCCACCCACTTGCAAGAGTCGACAATCCCCACATCAAAGTAGTAATAAAATACGGAGCAAAATAAAAGGGAAAAAGAAATATCACAAAACTTATATATATATATATATATATATATATATATATATATATATATATATATATATATATATATATATATATATATATATATATATATATATATATATATATATATATATATATATATATATACCATCTTCTACTTTATCGCCATTATGTTTCACCATTTTATTGCAGGTTCACAATAACATTAACATTCTTCATTTTATTGTAACATACACATAAATAATCAGCGAAATAGTAGAAGCATAGGTGGTGTTTGGGTCTGTGAATTTATCGAACCAAAACAGAAATAATTGCATCAGTAATAGTCATATGTGAGGGCTGCTTTGGGTGGATATTATGGTGGTTATATAGTTTATACAGTAGCAATAGCAAGGTAACGAAGGTGGTTGATTGTGTTGGGATTTAACAAGTTCAAAATATACTTAAACCATTTTAAGAATCAAATTAAAGCGGAAGCAAGAAAATATTACCAATTAAACTTGTTAATCTTTAACCTTTTAAAGTTAAATCCCAATTAGGATCAAGTTGTGAAACATACTTACAAACTACAAGATAGATAAGAGATTATACCTTCTCCAAGCTATGTAGTTGATGATGAAGATGATGATGAAGAATAGAGCTTCAAATGGATGAAACCTCAAGTAGTTATACCCCAAACTTGTGCACCAACACCTTAGCTTTGGTTAGGATTTGTTTACACTTGAAAAATAAGCTTGCAAAAAGAAAATTGAACCTTCAAACCCCTTCAAAGTTTCGGCCAGCTCAAGGGTATGTGAGCAGAATTTTTTTTTTTTTGCTTTTGATGTGTATTTTGCAAGTGTGTATCTTGAATGAGTCAAGCCTTGCATGCATATGGAATTGGACTTGTAATTGACCAAGAAAGAATCTTTAGCACTCTTGCTCACAACTCCAAGGCCACTAGTCCATTAGTTTAATAAAATAAGTTTTATAAAACTTGTATTTTATAAAACTAATTTTTATAAAACTTCCATATAATTATTATGTACATTTTATTTGTAAAACCAATTTTATGTAAAATGTATCATAATAAAATTAATTATTTAGCCTATAAATAATTAAATTCATATTATATAAATTATTCCATAATTTATATACACATCAAATAATATTTAAGAAAACCATTTATCTTAAAGTTCAAGCGTCGCGTATTTAATCAACGAACCAATCGTCAAGATCAAATACGAATCAGGTGTTGGTAAGTTTGTTATTGGGTATGACCCGACTTGGATCATAACACATTAGCCACATTAATTTAATACGTCTCTCGGGCATACGAAATACCTTCAATCTCCCACTTGCACGAGAAACATAAGAAATTAATGCAAGTGATGGATACAGCCTAACACACCGTCCATCACCCCTAATATGTTATGACTTTGTGCCATTCAATAACATCATCCCTTTCGAGTTCCCATCTCGAATATGATTAGGTGAATCTTTCATTATTTCCTTTCGTCCTAGATGTCATGTTAAATCCAAGAGATACAGAGTGATCACTCTCTTATAGATTTAACTTTTCAGGCCTTAGACATCTGACTCTCAACGAATAAGAGGGACAAATTCCATCTTGACTACATACGTCCTAGATATACACTTTGTAATATACCTGAGTTCTTCCTTATGTACTATCATGTTTCAGAATAGCGAAGGAAAGAATCAAGGCACAGTACTTGGTGAATATCCGAACCCAATATGTATCTCAGGTCAGAGGATACAATGATATTCTCCTTTACTCAAAATTACATGTGATCAACCACAAAGGCTCTATACAGTAATTCTTGAGAGCGGGTCTTCCAATATTTGTTTCCCACAAATATCTATGAACCTTGGTTGCAACCTTGCCCCACATTCAACCTATGAATGTATACCAATCCGAGTTCATAATAGTCTAAACCTCACACTTGTTCCCACAAATGTGATCGACTACGAAAATTTAGAATAATTGCTTATTCATGGATGAAATATGCAAAATAGGAACATAACTCAGATAAATTAACACCATAGTTATATTAATGAGTTTGAATAATTTCGTTCCGGTACAATACATAAAATAGATCATATCCAATCACTAGAATATCGAAGCCCTAATGCACAAACATGTCCCTCATGTTTTGGCCCATGTAAAAGCTTCGTGAGTGGATCCGCAACATTATGATCTGTGTGAACTTTGCGAATACATATCTTTCCTTTTTCAACTTCATCCCTTATGTAGTTGAATCTCCGCTCAATGTGACGAGTCTTTTGATGGGCACGAGGTTCCTTGATTTGAGCAATCGCACCCTCGTTGTCACAAAAGATCTCAAGAGGGTCCTGAATGGAAGGGACCACTCCTAAGTCGTCGATGAATTTCTTCATCCATGCAGCTTCCTGAGCTGCCAGTGAGGCGGCAATGTACTCAGACTCTGTAGTGGATAACGCAACAACCTCCTGTTTCGAACTCTTCCAAGAGACCGCACCACCATTTAACATGAAGACATAACCGGATTGTGATAGAGAGTCATCTCGATCAGTTTGGAAACTCGCGTCCACGTAACCTTTTACGGCGAGTTCCTCCTCACCAGACCCATATATTAGAAACATATCCTTAGTTCTCCTAAGGTATTTCAATATACTTTTAACAGCAATCCAATGACTGTTTCCTGGGTTGTTCTGGTATCTACTTGTCAAGCTTAGAGCGCATGACACATCCGGTCTAGTACATATCATTGCATACATGATAGACCCAATAGCAGATGCGTATGGGACTTTCTTCATTCTCTCTTGTTCATCTTTCGTGGTAGGACACTGAGATGAATTGAGAATGGTTCCTCTTTGAATAGGTACCAAACCTTTCTTAGAGTTTTCCATCTTGAACCTTTTCAAGATTTTATCAATGTATGTACTTTGACTTAAACCTATCAATCTCTTGGATCTATTCCTATAGATCCCTATCCCCAATATGTATTGTGCGTCTCCAAGATCCTTAATGGAGAAGCAACTCTTTAGCCAAGTTTTGACTCTTTGCATTGTGGTAATATCATTCCCAAATAATAATATATCATCCACATATAGTACAAGGAACATGATAGTGCTCCCACTAGCTTTCTTATATACACAAGCTTCATCACCATTTTTAATGAAGCCAAATTTCTCGGCTTCCTCATTAAAACGATGATTCCACATTCTAGATGCTTGTTTCAATCCGTAGATTGACTTCTTTAACTTGCATACCCTTTTAGGATATTTTGGATCAACAAAACCTTCAGGCTGGACCATATAGACATCTTCCATAAGATATCCATTTAGGAAAGCGGTTTTGACATCCATTTGCCATATTTCATAGTCGTAGTGAGCAGCAATGGCAAATAATATCCTAATAGACTTTAGCATTGCCACAGGCGAGAAAGTTTCATCATAATCAACCCCTTGAGTTTGAGTGAAACCTTTTGCAACAAGTCTAGCTTTATATGTATCCAAGTTTCCATGTATGTCGGTTTTCATTTTGAAAAGCCATTTGCAATCAACTAGCTTAGAGCTAGGAGGTTGCTCAACAAGTTCCCACACTTGGTTTTCGTACATGGATTGCATCTCGGCGTTCATGGCTTCCTGCCATTTATCTTTATCAATCCTTGATAAAGCATCTTGGTAGTTTGTTGGTTCATCCAAATCAACCGTATAGCAACCATCTATGAGAAACCCATATCTCTCAGGAGGATTGCTAATCCTACCAGATCTACGAATGCCTTGTGTATTTTGATCATCCATTTGATCACTATCAACATTTTCATGTTGAGTGCTAGTGTCAACCAATTGTGTATCATCTACTTGATCTTGAACCTCTTCAAGATCTATCTTCCTTTCACTATTTCCTTCCATTAGGAACTTAGTTTCAAGGAATTCCGCCTTCCGAGCAATAAATACATTCTGCTCGGATGGATCATAGAAATAGTATCCCATATCATCCTTGGGATATCCTATGAAGATACACTTCGTGGATCGAGCATTCAACTTATTAGGGACGTAACGCTTAGGATAAGCTTCACATCCCCATACTTTTAAGTATGATAGAGATGGAGGTTTACCAAACCACATCTCGTGAGGAGTTCGTTCCACTTTCTTGGTTGGGGCCATATTTAAAATACGAGCCGCGGAGCTTAGACAATAACCCCAAAATGATAGAGGCAACGAGCTTCTTGCCATCATAGATCGAACCATATCCATTAGGGTTCGGTTCCTCCTTTCGGAAACTCCATTAAGTTGGGGTGTTCCGGGTGGAGTAAGTTGTGAGATAATCCCACAACTCCTAAGATGATCTTGGAAGGCTTCGCTTAGGTATTCACCTCCTCTATCGGTACGTAGTACCTTAATTGTCTTATTGAGTTGATTTTGTACTTCATTTTGATATTCTTTGAATGCTTCAAACGTTTCGTCCTTGTGTCTTAATAAGTAGACATATCCGAAACGACTAAAGTCATCAATGAAGGTAACAAAGTATCTTTCACCTTTCCTAGTCATGGGTTTAAAGGGTCCACATACATCCGAATGTATTAATCCCAATAAATCTTTAGCCCTTTCATAGGTCCCTTTGAAAGGTGCTTTAGTCATCTTGCCTTGTAAACAAGATTCACATACTTCAAACGAATCCATTTCATTTGATTTCAAAAGTCCATTCTTTTGAAGTGTATGTATTCGGTTCTTGTTTATGTGACCAAGGCGACAATGCCATAAGTAGGAATCACTCAAATCCCTTTTGAGTTTCTTGGTGCTTGTATGGTACATTGAGCTACTAGATGATGTGTCATCATGAACCAATTCATAAATTCCATTTGAAGGCGAAGCCTTGAAATAGAATACATTATCTTTAGAAACATGAATATCATCATCAATAAAATTAACAACGTAACCACATTGTTTTAAGCGAGAAATAGAAATAATGTTTCTACACAAATCCGGAGCATACAAAACATTTTCTAAAATAAGTTCCAATCCACTTGGAAGCTTCAAAATAAAATCTCCTTGAGCTTTAACATGCACCTTTGCACCATTGCCCATATAGAGACTTGATGTTCCCGCCTTATGATCACTTCTTTTGAACCCCTGCAAAGAATTGCAAATATGAGTTCCACATCCAGTGTCTAATACCCATGTATTAGAAGAAGTAATACTTAGCTCTATATATACCATATATATATTACCTGAGGTTTGCCCTGCATCCCTCTTGTCCTTCAACTCCTTAAGGTAGACCGGACAGTTTCGTTTCCAATGACCCATCTCACCGCAACCGAAACATGGGTCTTCCTTGGGGTTTGCCTTCTCGGCTACCTTTTGCTTCTTAGCCTTGTTGATGGTTGGGGTAACCATCTTCCCTTTCCCTTTGCCTTGATAGGCGGGTCCTTTTGTCTTAGCCACCTTTGGCTTAGAGGTCTTACTTTTGGACCCACCTTGATCGATTGCTAACACGGGTAAAGCCCTTTTACCCATGCTAGTTTCCGCCGTCCTAAGCATACCATGAAGCTCACCAATACTCTTATCCATCCCATTCATGTTGTAATTAATTACAAATTGATCAAACCTCTTTGATAGGGAGTTAAGGATAAGATCGGTGGCTAACTCATTAGATATGTTAAGGTTAAGACGGTTAGCACGATCGATAAGGCTCTTCATCTTAAGTACATAAGATGAAACCGATTGGGTGTCGTCCATACGACAAGCATGAAGCGCCCGAACCGTTTCGAAACGCTCAACACGTGCTTGTTGGAGAAACATCTCCTTCAATTGTGTTATCATGTCGTATGCGCTATGATGCTCGAAATCCTTTTGGAGTTCGGGTATCATAGTCCCAAGCATTAAGCATGAGACTTGAAGGGAGTCGTGGCAATACTTATCGTAAGAGGCCATTGCCTCCACATCACTCTCATCCGGTTGATCGGGAATGGGGTCCTCAAGCACATACATTTTATCCTCTTGTTTGAGGACAATCCGAAGATTGCGGAACCAATCCATAAAGTTTGTATGGTTGAGTTTGTCTTTCTCGAGGAGAGACCGCAACGATAGGTTGTTAAAGTTAAGTGGTGCGTTGTTCATGTTGTTGTTGTTATTAGCGGCCATCTACAAAATTCAACAAAGTTCTTTTAAGTATTGATTTCAAATTTAATAAACAATACCCTTTTAATTTGTTTTATTAAATATTAGAATCCAACGGTAAATCAAATTTCGGTTAGGTGACCTTTATCCCGTCATTTGATTTAGCTAGGTAGTCTTAATGACAATTGCAATCCTTTTGCAACTTCTAAGTTATGGGATCATGCAATCCTTTTGCATGGCATATTAATCCCATCAACGCCTATTTGTTCCTCATGCTTCGGTGACCCTAAGTTCATGATTCCCAAATCAAGTCGTCCTACTTGTGTAGACATGTAGACTTAACATACAAGTGGTTAGGTGACCTTTATCCCACATGTATGCGAAGTGTACCTTATTCACATTAGTTCACTCATGACGGTTCGGTGACCTTTATCCCATCAAGAGATTCCTAATATGTCTAAGTGTTTCCACAAAAGGATGGCGTTTAACTTGTTTGCCTTGTTTTAGTTAAGGGATTTTAAGTTTTCATAAATTCTAGTTTAAGAAAACATTTGCCATAAACTAACATGCATTTAGTGTATGGTCCTTATGAAAATCCATTTTCATGTCTATAAACCATTTTATATATATGATCCTAATCATGATCTTAATAACCGTTTATTAATGTCCTTTTAGCCATTTTGATTTAACCAATTAAATTGTCGTTTTGCATGTTGTTAATTAATGTATAATTTAACCAATTAAATTTCCATTTTGCTTGTTGTTAACTTGTGTGATTAACTTGTAGCATACAAACATACAATCCACATAATCATACAAAACAACCACGCATGCAAAATCATATGTTCACAATCAAGCCATATTGGTAGACATTTGTTTAGCCGAAAACAAATGCCACCGGATAAGGGGTAATTACACAAAGTAGGAGATTTCAAATCTCCCACTTAACCTTGCATCCAAAATGCTTCTTCATGTGTTCTTCAAGTCTTCATCATTCTTCATCATTTTACAAAATATATCCTAATACATTTTGTCTAAAAAATGAAATTACAACCTAATCTATTTTACATACCAAATATAAAATAAATTACATAACCAAATGAATTATTACATGCCAAATGAATAAATATTATTACAAACCAATTGAATAAATATCAATCAACCATGCATGCAACCAAACACAAGGTCAAGGCTTAGATTGTGAACATTAACTACACAAGTGATAGGCAATACAGAATCACAAGTGATTGGAAACACAGAATCACAAGTGATCTGCAACACAGAATCACAAGTGATCGGCAACACAGAATCACAAGTGATCTGCAACACAGAATCACAAGTGATTGGCAATACAGAATCACAAGTGATCGGCAACACAGAATCACAAGTGATTGGCAGTACAGAATCACAAGTGATTTGCAGTACAGAATGCAGAATCACAAGTGATTTTGGCCAAAAAGACAAACCACCCAAAACCGAAATTTTACATTCTACTTCATGCATGTTCATAGAATGCAAAATTATAGTGGGTTTAATAACCATCTCGAAGCATATTTCAACAACTTCGGCTCTAGATACCATTGTTGGGATTTAACAAGTTCAAAATATACTTAAACCATTTTAAGAATCAAATTAAAGCGGAAGCAAGAAAATATTACCAATTAAACTTGTTAATCTTTAACCTTTTAAAGTTAAATCCCAATTAGGATCAAGTTGTGAAACATACTTACAAACTACAAGATAGATAAGAGATTATACCTTCTCCAAGCTATGTAGTTGATGATGAAGATGATGATGAAGAATAGAGCTTCAAATGGATGAAACCTCAAGTAGTTATACCCCAAACTTGTGCACCAACACCTTAGCTTTGGTTAGGATTTGTTTACACTTGAAAAATAAGCTTGCAAAAAGAAAATTGAACCTTCAAACCCCTTCAAAGTTTCGGCCAGCTCAAGGGTATGTGAGCAGAATTTTTTTTTTTTTGCTTTTGATGTGTATTTTGCAAGTGTGTATCTTGAATGAGTCAAGCCTTGCATGCATATGGAATTGGACTTGTAATTGACCAAGAAAGAATCTTTAGCACTCTTGCTCACAACTCCAAGGCCACTAGTCCATTAGTTTAATAAAATAAGTTTTATAAAACTTGTATTTTATAAAACTAATTTTTATAAAACTTCCATATAATTATTATGTACATTTTATTTGTAAAACCAATTTTATGTAAAATGTATCATAATAAAATTAATTATTTAGCCTATAAATAATTAAATTCATATTATATAAATTATTCCATAATTTATATACACATCAAATAATATTTAAGAAAACCATTTATCTTAAAGTTCAAGCGTCGCGTATTTAATCAACGAACCAATCGTCAAGATCAAATACGAATCAGGTGTTGGTAAGTTTGTTATTGGGTATGACCCGACTTGGATCATAACACATTAGCCACATTAATTTAATACGTCTCTCGGGCATACGAAATACCTTCAGATTGGTGACGGTTTGTTGGACAAAAACAGAAACAAAAATGTAGCAGTAGTAGTTAATGGTGATGATTGTGGTGGTGATTTGAAAACATTTTAAGGGGTGTTTCAAATGGTGGTTATCGATGGTTGTAGGGTGGTTTAGTGATGATCGATCGTAGTGGTGGTGCATGGTTGATCGAATAGGAAAGGGAGGTGATGGTTATCTAGGAAACCGATGGGTGGTGTCGTGATTGTTGAAAAATAAAATGTAAATAGAAAAATAGAAGCGGTTTACGGTTATGGTGAGGGTTGTTGAAGGTTAAATGTGATCATAACAGCAGGAAATGGATTTGCAGAAGAAAAACTAGTATGGTGATGGTTGTGGTTCGAACAACAAATAAAAAAATGGTGGATTGAAGTGGGTTTGGTTTCAAGATATTTGATTAAACAGAATACATGGCAAGGATGTTGATGATTTTTAAATGACGGTTTATGGTTCTTGTTGACGGTTTAGATCAAGCAAAAACATGGATAAATAAGGAATCCATTGATGGTTTATATCGATCAGAAAACAATAAGAAAATGGGTTTCGATGGTGGAAAAAAAATATATGTGGGTTGTGTTTATATCTATGGTGATCAAGTTGATTGATCAAGAAGATGAGAAAGGTGATGCTAGGGTGTGGATATGCACTAAGATGGGTATGGATATATGTATTGTAATTATATATATATGACTATGAATCCATCTCTGTTTTGACATTTTGTATAAGGGACATGGGTAGTTTGATTATAAAAATCACTGAGTGGCTTTGCCATATGTATTGATTATCAAACGAATCATGATATCTATATATAAATGGATTAGATTGTGAGTGAAAACAAATCAACAACAGTAATCTCTATGAATTTATCAATTAGCAATAGTTTACCATCCATATAATTGGCATCTTCTACCGACAGTTTTCATGGACTATTACTTCGTACTCCGTTGTTACTCAGTGGCGAATAAAAGTCTTTCAGAAAAACCCTAAATTTTTAAATTAACTGTATTTATTTATTTTGGTCATTATGGTATAAAATTCGGTCCTTAATTATTAAATAAAAATTACATTAATTATTCACTCCCAACCCCAAGTAAAATATAGAAAGTTTTAAAATTCAACAAATGGTTCCTAAATACATTTTTAATAACTCTATAACTTGTAAAACTCATTTTCGGATCATCGTTTAAAATCACATACGTTCATTTTAACTTGTTTACTATCAATTGAATGACAAATGAGTGCTACTATCGTTTACTAAATAAATTCTAAATCAAATATATATATTCAATGTACTTTATTTATATATCTAGATACATTATAAGCTATAATCATATATTACTTTATTTTACATAATTAATTCAAATTAATATCATATAATATAATATTTCAAATTATATTTCGAATTAATATATATTTATATTTTTAAATATATATGTATCTATTTACAAATAGTTGTTCGTGAATCGTCAAAAGTGGTCGAGGTTAAATGCATTCATGTAAACAGTTCAAAAATTTTGAGACTCAACATTACAGGCTTTGCTTATCGTGTCAAAGACATACAAAGTTTAAGTTTAAATTTGATCGGAAATTTTTGGGTCATCACAGTACCTACCCGTTAAAGAAATTTCGTCCCCGAAATTTGATAGAGATCGTCATGGTTGACAATAAGTATGTTTTCATGACGAATATTAGTTGATAAATAGTGTTTTATCATCATTGAGTAATATAGATAAAACGATTTGATTATGTGAAGCGTACGGGTGAAGCTTTCACAAAATATTGAGATAGAGATTTAACTTTTGACGTAGTCACGGTGGATTTTCTGGAATTCAAGGAATTTAAAGAAATCTCTTAATCAGAAAGAAAATGTAATCGCAAGATTTATTAGCAAACTGTCAGAATTACGGAAGAACAATAATACCAAGGAAAATATTTCTGTGCTATGCTTAGAGATTAAGTAGAATGAAAGAGTTGTGTAACATGGCACATGATGACGTTATGGTCTGTGAATCATCACGTTTCATTAGAAACTCAGCATGACTTACTGTAATATAATCACGTTGATCAAGTGTCATTATATTATACTAATTCATGCTTCAATTCCCAACACTACTTCAAAAACATTCAAAATTTAAGTTCAAATTTTTTAGAATTTAGAAACATAAATAGTTTCCTTTCTAATGTAACACTGATATCGCGAAGAGATAAATGATTTTAGATAAGAATTGTTATGAAAATATCTTCCGAAATATCAAGGATATTTATAATGAAAGATACGATGATATCTTAGAATTTCTAATATCGATGGATGATGAATAAGATTTATCCGCAAAGGTGTAGAGTCAGGAGCAAGGTATTCGTTAATGACTTCAGCAGATACTGAATTATTTGGATTCTTTTAAGGCAGGTTTATTCTTTGTGATTTATCCATAGCCTCCTTCGTGGTTTGCTCAATTCATTTTTTTTTCAATACCAACATTTCTGAGCTTTGCCAACATACTATTCTTTATCATCAAACTTTTTACTGTTAAGGTCGTTTACAGTTTTTGCTACTTCATCAGCATTTTTCAAAATTTCGAGAACTGATTCATAAATTTGAGTGCGTATCAGACTTTCAGAATAGAAGATCATAATTCCAAGAGATGAATGTTATATGAATACTTATAACTGTTGATGTAGGCATGCTGCGAGATTCAAAATACTAATTGCTAAATCCCATTAACTAGTATGGCAATTCTCGTTACAAGGTACGGATGAGTATATGATAAGGTTTCGATGAATATAACGATTTTTCGAAAAACAAAGATCAATAAAGTTATTGGTAATTTACTTCTAATGTGGTGGAATATAAATGGTTCCCCGGTAACGAAGGCGAAAAGACACCGTATATATCATGGTTATAATAAGGCTAATTCGACTGAAAATTTGAAGTTGACTTGCTGGAGCTGTGACAAAACTGACTATCTCGAACAGGAGTTGCAAGGTTATTTTTGGTAATAATAACGCTAAAGGAATTAGCACAGCTACGTGTTAAACGTTTATTCAGTTTCCGAGAGTTTCAGGTGCATAACTATATGCATAAATCTTTCCTTCCGTAGATGAGGTGCGGTTGGTTCATCTTCTCGATTGAGGTGTTTTCAAAGAATCATGGAAGGTTTGAACGCAGATTGTAATCGTCAAGATACTGATGTTAAAGCTAAGGGGTATAAAATATTATTAAATTTTACAAGAAAATACTATTAAATACGATACAATTTTACACAAGATATTTATTTATTTAGAGAATGGATATACTTAAACCTTGCTACAACACTTATAGGCAGTGTACCTAATCGTACAGTAGTGTAGTTTTTAGTAAGTCCGGTTCGTTCCACATGGAATCTTTTTAAACAAAGCTTAACGCTATATTAGTTTACTTTTATAAAAATACAAATATATATATATATATATATATATATATATATATATATATATATAAGTAATATTATTATTATAAAGGGGGGTTTTTACCGTTTAATGACCGGTTTGTCGATAGGAAAACTTTAGTCGCAGTTAAAACCAAATGTAAAATATTAAAAATAAATACAAGACTTAAATTAAAGCATAAAGTAAATAACGATAATGAAATTGCGAATAATAAAAGTGCGATAAAATAAACTTGCGATAATTAAAAAGTACAATAATTAAAAATGCAATTAAAATATAATAACAATAAAAATGCGATAATTAGAAGTGCAATTAAATATAAAATAAAGGAAATTAAATATGAAATAAAAGAATTATGCTTATTGAAACTTCCGTAATCATGATGTTTGACGTGTTGATTTTAGTTTTATGCCCATGGGTTAATTGTCCTTTGTCCTGGATTATTTAATATGTCTGTCTGGTTTTTATCCATAACAGTCCATCAGTCATAAATATAAAGTGCGAGTATCCTCGTCAAATTATCCTTATACCCGAAGTTAAATATTCCAACTAATTGGGGATTCGAATTGTAACAATGTTTTAATACTTTGTTTAATGAATACACCAGGTTATCGACTGAGTGTAATCCAAGGTTTTAATATTTTGTTATCAATTATACCAAGTGTCCTTGTACATAATTTCACCCCTGTTTTAATTATTCTAGTGGCTATTAATCCATTCCCGTGTCCGGTTAAATGAACGATTATTCGTACATATAAATACCCCGCCCATCGTGTCCGATCGAGTGTATATGGTAATTTATACGGACGCCCAATTGTAAATCTTTATATTAACATTAACAAACTATCATTTAGTTAAACAAATATAAAGCCCATTAATAGCCCATAGTCTAATTTCCACAAGTGTCGTTCTTTTGTCCAAACCCTAATTATGGTACAAAGCCCAATTACCCAATTTTAGTAATTAGCCCAACATCATGATTACTTCGGCTTAAATAAGCATAATAATAACTTAGCTACGAGACATTAAATTAAAAAGGTTGAACATAACTTACAATGATTAAAAATAGCGTAGCATTACACGGACAGAATTTCGACTTACACCCTTACAGCATTCGCTAACATACCCTTATTATTAGGATTTAAAATTAAAATTAAAATTAAAATATAAATTATAAATATATATTACGTATATATTGAGAGAAGAAGGAAAAAAAGATGATAAAAATGCTCAGAATTCGGTTGGCTTTATAGGGAGTTTCAAAACTTGGGGCTCCGCGACTCGCGGCCCTTTTGGCCTTCAAACTCCGCGAGTCGCGGAGTTTACTTTTACAGCTCACACGAGTTTGGCTCTTTGTTTACCGACGGTTTTATAAATAAATATAATATATTAAATAATTATAAGAATTATTTAAATATTATATTATATTTATGTGCATAGTTGACTTATAATTTTTAGTCCGTTGCGTCGAGCGTTGAGAGTTGACTCTGGTCCCGGTTCCGGATTTTCGAACGTCCTTGCATACAATTTTATATTTTGTACTTTGTGTTTTGAATCTTGTACTCTTGTAATTTCGAGACGTTTCTTATCAATAATTGGAACCTCTTTGATTGTCTTTTGTACTTTTGAGCTTTTTGGTCGTTTGCATCTTCAATTCGTCGAATCTGTCTTTTGTCTTCACCTTTTATTATTTAAACGAATATCACTTGTAAATAGAACAATTGCAACTAAAAGCTTGTCTTTCTTGAGGAATAATGCTATGAAATATATGTTCGTTTTTAGCATTATCAAATATTCCCACACTTGAGCGTTGCTTGTCCTCAAGCAATATCGTCTTGAAATACTAGAATCACTTCTTTATTCTTCACACTTTGTACATCAGTGATTTCTATATGGCGGTATAAACAATGGTAGTAACGATATGGTTTACAGTCCCACATGACTATAAAAATTTAGATCCATTAAGGAAATTGGATCTTTTTGAAAACATTTGATCTTTTGAAAATTAAATCTAGTTTTTACCCTAGATAAGTTTTCCGGAATAACCCTTTACCGGTGTTTGCAAACTATTTTTTTTGTGGGCTTGGTGGGTTTCAGATTTGAAAATTTTAGCTCAAAACTTATGGTTTTGTGTCACCCACTTGCTAACCTTGTATTTGGAAAGCAACACGTCCAGTTTACTTGTCCCGTATATTACCTTTTGGTAAACTACCGTCCGGTTGTAAAGGAAAGCGTTGAACAAGCAACTGTTAAGGCAATGTCTCCTGACATGCTTTTAATTGTGGTCTATAACGTGTCGGACGCAATTACTATCCTTGGTAGGAGCAATAGTAAAGCTCACCCTTATTATTTTTCGGTCTGGCACAAGGTCCTGTCTTTGACCACTATGCAACCACCGTTCTTACGGTTGACACCCGATTTAGTTCAGGTGACCTAATGAATTCCAGGTGAATTCCTAGGATTTTACGTTCAATGGTAATGAACGCATTGAAAATAGGGTTTTCAGAAAACAAATCGGTTTGTAATTTTTATCAAAATATTTTCTCGTTCAAGCTCGAGTTTAGATATCATCGAATTCCATGAGTTTGTAATTCTCAATCTTTAAGGTCAATCTCTAGGATTGGGTAATATCAGGCTTAAAAGCTAATTTTTGATCTTTTAAGGAGATTATCCTTTCTGGGGATCTGATTTATTAGTCTTATCTAGCTAATTTGCATGGTGCCCCCCCATTGTACGAGATAAATCCTTCTCATGGTTAGGATAAATCTGACCACTTGGCGACCCTGTTTAATGCTGAGGTCCGTGGATTTCCTGCTGATTTTAGTGATGACTTTTCTAGATTTTTCGTCAACCTACAGCTGGTCTGGACGACAACTTCATGACCTAAATCAAGAAGCGCGTTTCTTTTTCGGAAGACTTTACTTCCTTTTAATGATGGAATTGATTCATCGTGTAGATCCATCTTTTCTTTTCTTACATTGGGTAAAACAGTTTAGTTTAGTCCAAAGCAAAAGTATTTTCAGTTATTTGTACAAAAATATGTGGCATATGTTTAAGATAACTTGGTAATTTTTCCCACACTTGGCTTTTATTTTCCTTTTTTATCGTCCTCTATTCCATTTTAAATGAATTTTAACATTTTGGTTTGTTTCTCAATTTATGTCCTTTCCGAGGTTACAATAATTTCGGTGTTAAAACCTAGTTTTATCGTTCATAAATATGTATAAACATGATTTTGAGTTCATTTAATTGAAAATTTTGTAAAATTTTACTAGAATTGAGTAGTCAGTATATAAGACTAGGGCTGTTCTTTATTATCAGAGAGTACTAGATTCTAATACAACTACTACTTTACTAGTATTTTTAATGGTAACCAAGTGTATAAAGTAAAAATTTTAAAATCCGATTGAATTTAACCCCTTCCCACACTTAAGATCTTGCAATGCCCTCATTTGCAAGAAATCAGTAACAATTTAAATTATTGAGGGTGATTTGTGTGAAAATGATTAAATTTTACCAAAGTTTCCAAATATATTGGCATTTGTTTGCTGAATGATAAATGGTGCACATCATTTGTTCATTCCGTCTTGTTGTTATTTCACATATATTTTGCATCTTGTCGTCAAAATTAGTTGCTTTTGCTGAACTTAATGCCAGTCTTTAAAAATGCGTTGTTTTACCCTGTTGTGTACATAAGATAAACTGCAAACATATATACATATTTTTGAAGTTTGGTATATTACCCCACATTCAAAAATTATTAAAATCTAAGAATAAAAGTTAGACAATTATAAAAACTATTACAATATTAACATAAGTATTAAACGTATCAATATTACAAATTACAAAATAAATAAAACTAAGTAGACTAGGGATGATACTGGTACCAATAGTGGTTCCAAGCATAACCATAGGTGCTATAAAATGCTTCGACAGGGTTATATGTAGGAAACGGTGGCTGCATCTCTATAGACCAGGGAGGGAATATGGGTTTTGGTGTAGGAATATAGTTTCTACCTATATGTTGGCAATGAGCTATGATTTGGTTCTGATGAACTTGCCAATCTTCAAATTGAAATGTCCCGTTCTTATTGATTAAAAACGTTCCATATTAATTGATTTCGTTGCGAGGTTTTGACCTCTATATGAGACGTTTTTCAAAGACTGCATTCATTTTTAAAACAAACCATAACCTTTATTTCATAAATAAAGGTTTAAAAAGCTTTACGTAGATTATCAAATAATGATAATCTAAAATATCCTGTTTACACACGACCATTACATAATGGTTTACAATACAAATATGTTACATCGAAATCAGTTTCTTGAATGCAGTTTTTACACAATATCATACAAACATGGACTCCAAATCTTGTCCTTATTTTAGTATGCAACAGCGGAAGCTCTTAATATTCACCTGAGAATAAACATGCTTTAAACGTCAACAAAAATGTTGGTGAGTTATAGGTTTAACCTATATATATCAAATCGTAACAATAGACCACAAGATTTCATATTTCAATACACATCCCATACATAGAGATAAAAATCATTCATATGGTGAACACCTGGTAACCGACAATAACAAGATGCATATATAAGAATATCCCCATCATTCCGGGACACCCTTCGGATATGATATAAATTTCGAAGTACTAAAGCATCCGGTACTTTGGATGGGGTTTGTTAGGCCCAATAGATCTATCTTTAGGATTCGCGTCAATTAGGGTGTCTATTCCCTAATTCTTAGATTACCAGACTTAATAAAAAGGGGCATATTCGATTTCGATAATTCAACCATAGAATGTAGTTTCACGTACTTGTGTCTATTTTGTAAATCATTTATAAAACCTGCATGTATTCTCATCCCAAAAATATTAGATTTTAAAAGTGGGACTATAACTCACTTTCACAGATTTTTTTACTTCGTCGGGAAGTAAGACTTGGCCACTGTTGATTCACGAACCTATAACAATATATACATATATATTAAAGTATGTTCAAAATATATTTACAACACTTTTAATATATTTTGATGTTTTAAGTTTATTAAGTCAGCTGTCCTCGTTAGTAACCTATAACTAGTTGTCCACAGTTAGATGTACAGAAATAAATCGATAAATATTATCTTGAATCAATCCACGACCCAGTGTATACGTATCTCAGTATTGATCACAACTCAAACTATATATATTTTGGAATCAACCTCAACCCTGTATAGCTAACTCCAACATTCACATATAGAGTGTCTATGGTTGTTCCGAAATATATATAGATGTGTCGACATGATAGGTCGAAACATTGTATACGTGTCTATGGTATCTCAAGATTACATAATATACAATACAAGTTGATTAAGTTATGGTTGGAATAGATTTGTTACCAATTTTCACGAAGCTAAAATGAGAAAAATTATCCAATCTTGTTTTACCCATAACTTCTTCATTTTAAATCCGTTTTGAGTGAATCAAATTGCTATGGTTTCATATTGAACTCTATTTTATGAATCTAAATAGAAAAAGTATAGGTTTATAGTCGGAAAAATAAGTTACAAGTCTTTTTTGTAAAGGTAGTCATTTCAGTCGAAAGAACGACGTCTAGATGACCATTTTAGAAAACATACTTCCACTTTGAGTTTAACCATAATTTTTGGATATAGTTTCATGTTCATAATAAAAATCATTTTCTCAGAATAACAACTTTTAAATCAAAGTTTATCATAGTTTTTAATTAACTAACCCAAAACAGCCCGCGGTGTTACTACGACGGCGTAAATCCGGTTTTACGGTGTTTTTCGTGTTTTCAGGTTTTAAATCATTAAGTTAGCATATCATATAGATATAGAACATGTGTTTAGTTGATTTTAAAAGTCAAGTTAGAAGGATTAACTTTTGTTTGCGAACAAGTTTAGAATTAACTAAACTATGTTCTAGTAATTACAAGTTTAAACCTTCGAATAAGATAGCTTTATATGTATGAATCGAATGATGTTATGAACATCATTACTACCTTAATTTCCTTGGATAAACCTACTGGAAAAGAGAAAAATGGATCTAGCTTCAATGGATCCTTGGATGGCTCGAAGTTCTTGAAGCAGGATCATGACACGAAAACAAGTTCAAGTAAGATCATCACTTGAAATAAGATTGTTATAGTTATAGAAATTGAACCAAAGTTTGAATATGATTATTACCTTGTATTATAATGATAACCTACTGTAAGAAACAAAGATTTCTTGAGGTTGGATGATCACCTTACAAGATTGGAAGTGAGCTAGCAAACTTGAAAGTATTCTTGATTTTATGAAACTAGAACTTTTGGAATTTATGAAGAACACTTAGAACTTGAAGATAGAACTTGAGAGAGATCAATTAGATGAAGAAAATTGAAGAATGAAAGTGTTTTTAGGTGTTTTTGGTCGTTGGTGTATGTATTAGATATAAAGGATATGTAATTTTGTTTTCATGTAAATAAGTCATGAATGATTACTCATATTTTTGTAATTTTATGAGATATTTCATGCTATTTGCCAAATTATGGTTCCCACATGTGTTAGGTGACTCACATGGGCTGCTAAGAGCTGATCATTGGAGTGTATATACCAATAGTAGATACATCTAAAAGCTGTGTATTGTACGAGTACAAATACGGGTGCATACGAGTAGAATTGTTGATGAAACTGAACGAGGATGTAATTGTAAGCATTTTTGTTAAGTAGAAGTATTTTGATAAGTGTATTGAAGTCTTTCAAAAGTGTATAAATACATATTAAAACACTACATGTATATACATTTTAACTGAGTCGTTAAGTCATCGTTAGTCGTTACATGTAAGTGTTGTTTTGAAACCTTTAGGTTAACGATCTTGTTAAATGTTGTTAACCCAATGTTTATAATATCAAATGAGATTTTAAATTATTATATTATCATGATATTATCATGTATGAATATCTCTTAATATGATATATATACATTAAATGTCTTTACAACGATAATCGTTACATATATGTCTCGTTTAAAAATCATTAAGTTAGTAGTCTTGTTTTTACATATGTAGTTCATTGTTAATATACTTTATGATATGTTTTCTTATCATAGTATCATGTTAACTATATATATATATCCATATATATGTCATCATATAGTTTTTACAAGTTTTAACGTTCGTGAATCACCGATCAACTTGGGTGGTCAATTGTCTATATGAAACATATTTCAATTAATCAAGTCTTAACAAGTTTGATTGCTTAACATGTTGGAAACATTTAATCATGTAAATATCAATCTCAATTAATATATATAAACATGGAAAAGTTCGGGTCACTACAGTACCTACCCGTTAAATAAATTTCGTCCCGAAATTTTAAGCTGTTGAAGGTGTTGACGAATCTTCTGGAAATAGATGCGGGTATTTCTTCTTCATCTGATCTTCACGCTCCCAGGTGAACTCGGGTCCTCTACGAGCATTCCATC
The DNA here is from genome assembly GCF_046630445.1 of Rutidosis leptorrhynchoides. Classification (NCBI taxonomy): domain Eukaryota; kingdom Viridiplantae; phylum Streptophyta; class Magnoliopsida; order Asterales; family Asteraceae; genus Rutidosis; species Rutidosis leptorrhynchoides. The sequence goes on from NC_092336.1 coordinate 343,569,866, forward strand.
GAACCTTAACAATTGGTATCTTGTTTTGCTTAAGTCTTTTAACCTCACGATCCATTATTTCGACGGGTTCTTCGATGAATTGAAGTTTTTCGTTGATTTGGATTTCATCTAACGGAATAGTGAGATCTTCTTTAGCAAAACATTTCTTTAAATTCGAGACGTGGAAAGTGTTATGTACAGCCGCGAGTTGTTGAGGTAACTCTAGTCGGTAAGCTACTGGTCCGACACGATCAATAATCTTGAATGGTCCAATATACCTTGGATTTAATTTCCCTCGTTTACCAAATCGAACAATTCCTTTCCAAGGTGCAACTTTAAGCATGACCATCTCTCCAATTTCAAATTCTATATCTTTTCTTTTAATGTCAGCGTAGCTCTTTTGTCGACTTTGGGCGGTTTTCAACCGTTGTTGAATTTGGATGATCTTCTCGGTAGTTTCTTGTATAATCTCCGGACCCGTAATCTGTCTATCCCCCACTTCACTCCAACAAATCGGAGACCTGCACTTTCTACCATAAAGTGCTTCAAACGGTGCCATCTCAATGCTTGAATGGTAGCTGTTGTTGTAGGAAAATTCTGCTAACGGTAGATGTCGATCCCAACTGTTTTCGAAATCAATAACACATGCTCGTAGCATGTCTTCAAGCGTTTGTATCGTCCTTTCGCTCTGCCCATCAGTTTGTGGATGATAGGCAGTACTCATGTCTAGACGAGTTCCTAATGCTTGCTGTAATGTCTGTCAGAATCTTGAAATAAATCTGCCATCCCTATCAGAGATAATAGAGATTGGTATTCCATGTCTGGAGACGACTTCCTTCAAATACAGTCGTGCTAACTTCTCCATCTTGTCATCTTCTCTTATTGGCAGGAAGTGTGCTGATTTGGTGAGACGATCAACTATTACCCAAATAGTATCAAAACCACTTGCAGTCCTTGGCAATTTAGTGATGAAATCCATGGTAATGTTTTCCCATTTCCATTCCGGGATTTCGGGTTGTTGAAGTAGACCTGATGGTTTCTGATGCTCAGCTTTAACCTTAGAACACGTCAAACATGTTTCTTGAGATCCTTGTACATCTTCCCCGTTCCAGGATGTATTGAGTATCTGGTTTTATGAGCTTCTCTAAGTACCATTTCTCTCATATCTCCAAATTTTGGTACCCAAATCCTTTCAGCCCTATACCAGGTTCCGTCTTCCCGAATATTAAGATGCTTCTCCGATCCTTTGGGTATTTCATCCTTTAAATTTCCCTCTTTTAAAACTCCTTGTTGCGCCTCCTTTATTTGAGTAGTAATGTTATTATGAATCATTATATTCATAGATTTTACTCGAATGGGTTCTCTGTCCTTCCTGCTCAAGGCATCGGCTACCACATTTGCCTTCCCCGGGTGGTAACGAATCTCAAAGTCGTAATCATTCAATAATTCAATCCACCTACGCTGCCTCATATTCAGTTGTTTCTGATTAAATATGTGTTGAAGACTTTTGTGGTCGGTATATATAATACTTTTGACCCCATATAAGTAGTGCCTCCAAGTCTTTAATGCAAAAACAACCGCGCCTAATTCCAAATCATGCGTCGTATAATTTTGTTCGTGAATCTTCAATTGTCTAGACGCATAAGCAATCACCTTCGTTCGTTGCATTAATACACAACCGAGACCTTGCTTTGATGCATCACAATAAATCACAAAATCATCATTCCCTTCAGGCAATGACAATATAGGTGCCGTAGTTAGCTTTTTCTTCAATAACTGAAACGCTTTCTCTTGTTCATCATTCCATTCAAATTTCTTCCCTTTATGCGTTAATGCAGTCAAGGGTTTTGCTATTCTGGAAAAGTCTTGGATGAACCTTCTGTAGTAACCAGCTAGTCCTAAAAACTGGCGTATGTGTTTCGGAGTTTTCGGGGTTTCCCACTTTTCAACAGTTTCTATCTTTGCCGGATCCACCTTAATACCTTCTTTGTTCACTATGTGACCGAGGAATTGAACTTCTTCCAACCAAAATGCACACTTTGAAAACTTAGCGTACAATTCTTCTGTAATGACCCGGACTTTTCCGATCGTTCTATACTTATGAGATTAATATTTACATAAATTAAACCTTACCAACATGATAAGCAATCCAAATTGTTGAGACTTATGTTTTTGAAAAGAGTTTTACACAACGTTTGACCGTCTAGTTTGACCGATGATATCACGAACTATACAATATATGATAATTATACATACATATTTAACATGATCTAAGGATGTTTTAATATCTCATTTTGTATTAATAACAAAAAGTCATAAGTATATTTTGAAACTACTAACTTAAGTTTTCAAAACAATAACCATACGTAACGTTATTTGACATAAATACTGATGATTTATAATGTTTATACATATATCGTATAAGTAATGTATTTAATCATTTTTAAAGGGCTTTTATACATAAAACAATATAAGTATATTTACAAAAGATAGTTATATTTGAATTCTCGTTCCGTTTCCTCAATAATCCTATACGTATATCTAGGGTACTATACACAGCTTCTAGAAGTATTTACTATTGGTATATACCAATAGAAATCTTCAATTATTAGAATAATATGTCATTCATGACATAATAAATTTTAACTTATCTTAGATATTTTCACTAAAAACCAAATTTTCAAGCCTATAAATAAGCACCATTTCTAACTCATTTTTACACATTCATTTTTCAAATTTTACTTCCAATTTTCACACACACTTGCAAGAACTCTCTCAACTTTTATTTTACTACTTCTTTCCAGCAACTTTACATTTTAAACTTGAGGTAAAAACTCTACTTCAACTCTTTTTCAATTCATATATTTAAAGCTATATATATAAGAGTTTATAAACTAGAACATAGTTTGAATGATTTCAAACTTGTTCGCAAACTAAATAGATCCTTCTAACTTAACTTTTAAAATACTTCAAGACCTGTAACATATCTTAATTATATGCTAACTTAACAAGGTATAACTTGGTTTTTCAAAGAACACCTTAAAAACTGAATTTACGACGTCGGAGTGCAACCGGGGGCTGTTTTGGGTTGGATAATTAAAAACCATCTTAAACTTTGAATTGGAGGCTTATTTTCTGGAAAAATGATTTTTACTATGAATATGATAACACATAAAAATTTCATGATTTAACTCAAAGTATAAGTATTTTTAGAAAAATAATCATTTGAGGTTGTTTACATGATGGAAAATGATTAACTTCATAAGTTTCACTAAAGTTTGACCTATGCCGTGTGATTTTGAATACAAACTAAGGTATTTACAGTTCATAGTCTTAAAGAGGGACTCGATCCAAGGAGATGGCAAGTTGAATCAACGAAAACGGAGTTGTAACGAAGAAACTATGACCGAAACAAAATCGGATATCCAAGACTAGTTTAGCCACGAAAATAATTGGGAAAAAATTAAATAAATCACATCTTTTTAAGTTAACATGATATTTTATATATATGTACTTATAATTCAATTTTATATGGTTCAGGATCACCCGTAAACAACACGAGAAGATTAATCATAAGATCCCATGATTGTACGCAACACGTCATTTGACAACACCGGTACTTTATGTACGCAACACGTCATTTGACAACACCGGTACCATGGGTCAAGATTAATCTCGACCAATACATATACGATGGGGTTTTATTTATTTCGTTGGGGGTTTTATTTATTTCATTGCGGGTATATTAAACATCTAAAAATGAACCATTAAAATTGAATTACTAACAACGAACTGCTAACTACGGACTAAGGAATTATTCAAAGTATTAAAAGTATAACAAGTATATATATGTGACGTTTGTTTAAAAAGAAAAGGTATTGATATATTATATATGGATAGGTTCGTGATATCAACCGGAGACCAAGTCAAATTATATATATATCTTCAAGACGAAAGTGAGTATATAGTCCCACTTTTAAACTCTAAATATTTCGGGATGAGAATACATGTATTTTATGTTTTACGTTATGGACACAAGTAACTGAAAAATATATTCTACGTTGAGTTGTACCACTGGCATACTTCCCTGTAGCTTGGTAACTGTTATTTACAGCGGTATTGTAAACGCGAATCCTGTTGATAGATCTATCGGGCCTGACAACCCCAACCGGACTGGACGACCAGTATTCAACGGTTGCACAGTACTTCGTTTCGTGACTACACTTGGTACGGTGTAGTAAGATTTCATAATAAAGGGAATATGCGACGTGATTAAATGTTAAGTATGGTTACCAAGTGCTCAACCACTTAGAATATTTTTATTAAACTTTATATACGAAATCTTGTGGTCTATATATATATATATTGCTGCCGGCATTAAACCTATATCTCACCAACTTTATGTTGACCTTTTAAAACATGTCTATTCTCAGGTGATTACTAAAGCTTCCGCTGCATTATGTTGAATTTGAGCAGGATCTTGCGTACGCATATTTGTGTCAAAAATAAAACTGCATACCCAAGGATTTGTGTTGTAAAATATGCTCGAAATCGTGTTGTTATCATTATATGTAAAGTTTGTAAGTCGAAGATTATCGCTAAACGATAATCATCTTTTTATTGTCTAAAGCTTGTAACAAAAATAATGGTTATGGTTTGTAATGTATAGTATATGTAGTTTCTCTTTTAAAAATATCGCATATAGAGGTCAATACCTCGCAATGAAATCATACGTTATCCAACACGTTCTTATGGTTAAGGACGGGTTATGACATGTGGTATCAGAGCGGTGGTCTTAGCGAACCAGGTTTGCATTAGTGTGTCTAACTGATAAGTCGTTAGGATACATTAGTAAGTCTGGACTTTGACCGGGTCTGATTTAAAAACCATTGCTTATCATTGTTGGTTAAAATTTATATGTAAATATTATGTAGTACTAATGGGTTAGTTGTTGTGTGATAGATGTCGGGCTCAAAACTTGTCATCACGTTCAGCGACTCCGAACCAGAATCTTCAGATGGTGTTCCAGTCATTAACCTATCCGATGACGAAAATAATATCTTTGGGGAAGACTCACAAATTCCGGATGAACCGACTATAGAGAACCCGGAAAGTGAACCCGAGGAGGAAAGTGAACCCGAGGAGGAAAGTGAACCCGAGGAGGAAAGTGAACCCGAGGAGGAAAGTGAACCCGAGGAAGAAATACAGGAAATTACAAAAGACGAGTTTGAACTAGGAAAGAAACGAAAGGCTAATGAATTAGAAAATTCAAATCCCGAGTTTAGTAAGGATGATGTGGCACCAACTCCACTAGACACTACCACCCCTATTCCCGCTATTCCTATTCGTGCTGTCCCGGCATCCAGTTCTTCAGCCCCACAGCTAAAATATAGGCAGACAGCTAGGATAAGCGTTAGGCCATTCCTTGAACCTAAACGTCCTAGAAAATAGACCAAACGATGCGCTGCCGTATTAAACCATGGGATCATATAATGTTTTGTATAATATTATTAGTGTGGTTTGCTTAGTGTTCGATATAAGATAAGCATATGTAAAATAGTGAAGTGTGAAATGCAATAATTTTCCATGGTTAAGTATTATTTAGATGGTAGTAATTGATTCTGTACTAAGCTATTAAGTATGGACATTAACGGGTAGGTACTACCCTAGATATAATTATAAAACGCTAATAAGAAGAAAAAGCTTTTATAATAATACCTGGTTCATATTATTAATAAGCTATAATGTACTATAAATATACACTACATCTATAATATTCCATGTGAATAATTATTTTCTTTTCATTCTTATAGAAGAATATGGCGCGATTGAACCGAATGACGGAACAAGAAATCCAGGAACTCATCAATCAACGAGTGAATGACAGAATGTTATGGGTCGAGGCTGCAAGAGGTGCTGCAGTTAATCCAAATCCTCGTGTGGGGTGCACTTACAAAACTTTTCAAGCTTGCAAGCCCTCATCATTCAGTGGAACAGAAGGACCAATCGGTTTAACCCGGTGGATAGAAAAGATGGAGACTGTGTTTAAAATCAGTGGTTGTGTTGAAAAGGACATGACCAAGTATGCATCGTGCACTTTACAAGATAGTGCACTCACGTGGTGGAAAAATTATGTGAAGGCTGTAGGAGGAGATGTAGCTTATGATACTCCGTGGGAAGAATTCAAAACAATGTTAATCAACGAATATTGTCCAAGGAACGAGGTTAGGAAGTTGGAAGATGAGTTACGAAGTCTGAAGGTTATTGGTACTGAAATCACCAACTACAATCAGCGATTCATGGAATTAGTTTTGCTATGTCCTGAATTGGTTCCAACCGAAGAACGGAAGATTGAAATGTACAAAGATGGTTTGCCCAAAAAGGTCAAGGAAAACGTTACAGCATCGAAACCTAAGACAATTCATGAAGCTATAACCATGGCAAACGAGCTAATGGATCAGGTCATCATGGATAAGAAAGCATCCAATACTGATGTGAAGGTATCAGGTAACAAAAGAAAGTGGAATGGAAATTATGATCGAGGTAACCAACAACAATCTTTTAAGAAACAAGAAACCATACAAGGTGCAGGTGGTGGTTCAAGCTTTGGTTACAAAGGACAAAATCCTTTATGCAACCGATGCCACAAACATCACTCTGGCTACTGTAATGTGGTATGCAACAAATGTAATCGAAAGGGTCATCTTGCTGAAGATTGTAGGGCTCTCGTTACAAATACAAATGGTACCAAGACTCCTGCCACCAATGCAAATAGAAATGCTTTGGCTACCATTACTTGTTATGGGTGTGGAAAACAAGGTCACTATAAGAGCCAGTGTCCGAATCCAGAGAAGAATAATGGATCTGCACGTGGAAGAGCATTTGTTATTAATGCTAGAGAGGCGTGTGAAGACCCGGAGCTTGTTACGGGTACGTTTACCATTAATAACTTATCCGCATCTATTATATTTGATACTGGTGACGATAGAAGTTACGTGAGTAGAGGCTTTTACGCTAAATTGAATTGTTCATCATTACCTCTAGATACTAAGTACATGATTGAGTTAGCTAATGGTAAACTAATTAAAGCCGATAAAATTTGCCGTGATTGTAAAATAAATTTAGCCGGAGAAACATTTAAAATTGACTTAATACCCGTAGAATTAGGAAGTTTTGATGTAATAGTCGGCATGGACTGGATGTCCAAAGTAGGAGCTGAAGTTGTGTGTGCCAAGAAGGCAATTCGCATTCCTTGTAAGGATAGAATGCCGGTGATGATTTATGGAGAGAAGGGTAACTCAAAGCTAAAACTCATTAGTTATTTGAAAGCTCAAAAGTGCTTGAAGAAAGGGTGCTATGCTATCTTAGCACATGTTAATAAAGTCGAAAAGAAAGAAAAAGAGAAGTGCATCAACGACGTGCCTGTGGCAAGAGATTTTCCTGAAGTTTTTTCGGAAGAGTTGCCGGGATTACCTCCATTTAGATCTGTAGAATTTCAAATAGATTTAGTACCAGGAGCCGCACCAGTGGCTCGTGCTCCATATAGACTTGCACCGTCCGAGTTAAAAGAACTTCAGAGTCAGTTAAAAGAATTACTGGATCATGGATTCATACGACCAAGTACTTCACCGTGGGGAGCTCCGATTCTATTTGTTAAAAAGAAAGATGGATCTTTTAGGATGTGTATAGATTATCGTGAATTAAATAAGTTAACTATCAAAAATCGGTATCCACTACCGAGAATTGACGACTTATTTGATCAACTCCAGGGATCATGTGTTTATTCGAAAATCGACCTAAGATCGGGCTATCATCAACTACGTGTCAAAGAAGAGGACATTCCGAAAACTGCTTTTCGGACACGTTATGGTCATTACGAATTTTTGGTCATGCCGTTTGGATTGACGAATGCGCCAGCTGTATTCATGGACCTCATGAATCGAGTTTGTAGTCCGTATTTAGATAAGTTTGTTATAGTTTTCATTGATGACATTCTTATCTATTCCAAGAGTGAGCAAGAGCATGAGCAGCATTTAAGGTTGATATTAGAGTTGTTGAGAAAAGAACAGCTATACGCTAAATTTTCTAAGTGTGCTTTCTGGTTGAAAGAAGTGAAATTTCTTGGCCACGTTGTTAGTAGCAAAGGAATTCAGGTTGATCCAGCAAAAATTGAAGCCATTGAAAAATGGGAGACTCCTAAGACACCAACACAGATACGCCAATTTTTGGGTTTAGCCGGTTATTATAGAAGGTTTATTCAAGATTTTTCCCGAATAGCTAAGCCGTTAACAGCGTTAACGCAAAAAGGGAAGAAATATGAATGGACCTCAGAGCAGGAGAACGCATTTCAAATACTAAAGAAGAAGTTAACTACGGCGCCTATATTATCGTTACCAGAAGGGAACGATGATTTTAAAATATATTGTGACGCTTCGCGACAAGGTTTTGGTTGCGTTCTTATGCAACGGAAGAAAGTTATTGCATACGCATCCCGACAATTGAAGATTCACGAGCGGAATTATACGACGCATGATCTAGAATTGGGAGCAGTTGTGTTTGCACTGAAGATGTGGAGACACTATTTGTATGGGGTTAAATTCACTGTGTTTACTGATCATAAAAGCCTTCAACATATTTTTGATCAGAAACAATTGAACATGAGGCAACGTAGGTGGGTCGAGTTAATAAACGACTATGATTGTGAAATTCGTTATCATCCCGGGAAGGCGAACGTGGTGGCCGATGCTTTAAGCAGAAAGGAACGAGAACCAATTCGAGTTCGAGCGATGAACATAAAAATTCGCATGAATCTCAACTCACAAATCAAAGAAGTTCAACAAGAAGCACTTAATAAAGAAAACATAAGAAAGGAAATAATGAAGAAGTATGAGAAGCAACTCGTTATACGGGAAGACGGAATTCGATATTTTGCAAACCGTATTTGGCTACCGAAGTTGGGTGGATTAAGAAAGTTGATATTGAACGAGGCACATAAGACAAGATACTCGATACATCCTGGAGTTGGAAAGATGTATCAAGATCTTAAGACACATTATTGGTGGCCTAACTTAAAGACAGACGTTGCAACATATGTTGGGGAGTGTTTAACTTGTTCCAAGGTCAAGGCAGAACACCAGAAACCATCAGGGTTACTTCAACAACCAGACATCCCAGAATGGAAATGGGATGGTATTACCATGAATTTCATCACGAAGTTACCAAAGACTGCCTGGGGATACGACACCATTTGGGTGATTGTTGATCGTCTTACCAAATCTGCACATTTCTTGCCTATAAAGGAAACGGATAGAATGGAGAAACTATTACGATTGTATATAAAGGAAATTGCTTCAAGGCATGGAATACCTATTTCCATTATATCCGATCGTGATAGTAGATTTACCTCAAAGTTCTGGCAATCACTGCAGGAGGCACTAGGAACTCGTTTAGATATGAGTACCGCATATCATCCGCAAACCGACGGGCAGAGTGAAAGAACGATTCAGACTCTTGAAGACATGCTCAGGGCATGTGTGATCGATTTTGGAAACGGATGGGATAAGTATCTACCGTTAGCAGAATTTTCGTATAATAATAGTTATCATGCAAGCATTAAAGCTGCACCATTCGAAGCATTGTATGGAAGGAAGTGTAGATCTCCTATCTGTTGGAATGAAGTAGGAGATCGACAATTAACTGGTCCCGAGATCATACACGAAACGACTGAGAAGATAGTACAAATCAAGGAGAGATTGAAAGCAGCCCGAAGTCGCCAAAAGAGCTACGCCGATGTCCGAAGGAAACCATTAGAGTTTCAGATTGGGGACATGGTTATGTTAAAGGTGTCACCATGGAAAGGTGTAATACGTTTCGGAAAAAGGGGTAAACTGAACCCAAGGTACGTAGGCCCGTTCAAGATTATCGAACGCATTGGACCGGTAGCTTATCGACTCGAGTTACCGCAACAACTCGCCGGAGTACACAATACCTTTCACGTCTCGAACCTTAAGAAGTGTCTTGCAAAGGAAGACCTCACCATTCCTCTTGAAGAAATCCATGTCGACGAGAAACTACAATTCGTCGAAGAACCAATCGAAATCATGGACCGTGAAGTTAAACAGATCAAGCAGAGCAACATACCGATCGTCAAGGTTCGTTGGAGTGCTAGAAGAGGTCCCGAGTTTACTTGGGAACGAGAGGACCAGATGAAACAAAAGTATCCACACTTGTTTCTCGATGACGCAAAATAGGTACAATTTTAAAATTTCGGGACGAAATTTATTTAACGGGTAGGTACTGTAATGACCCGGACTTTTCCGATCGTTCTATACTTATGAGATTAATATTTACATAAATTAAACCTTACCAACATGATAAGCAATCCAAATTGTTGAGACTTATGTTTTTGAAAAGAGTTTTACACAACGTTTGACCGTCTAGTTTGACCGATGATATCACGAACTATACAATATATGATAATTATACATACATATTTAACATGATCTAAGGATGTTTTAATATCTCATTTTGTATTAATAACAAAAAGTCATAAGTATATTTTGAAACTACTAACTTAAGTTTTCAAAACAATAACCATACGTAACGTTATTTGACATAAATACTGATGATTTATAATGTTTATACATATATCGTATAAGTAATGTATTTAATCATTTTTAAAGGGCTTTTATACATAAAACAATATAAGTATATTTACAAAAGATAGTTATATTTGAATTCTCGTTCCGTTTCCTCAATAATCCTATACGTATATCTAGGGTACTATACACAGCTTCTAGAAGTATTTACTATTGGTATATACCAATAGAAATCTTCAATTATTAGAATAATATGTCATTCATGACATAATAAATTTTAACTTATCTTAGATATTTTCACTAAAAACCAAATTTTCAAGCCTATAAATAAGCACCATTTCTAACTCATTTTTACACATTCATTTTCCAAATTTTACTTCCAATTTTCACACACACTTGCAAGAACTCTCTCAACTTTTATTTTACTACTTCTTTTCAGCAACTTTACATTTTAAACTTGAGGTAAAAACTCTACTTCAACTCTTTTTCAATTCATATATTTAAAGCTATATATATAAGAGTTTATAAACTAGAACATAGTTTGAATGATTTCAAACTTGTTCGCAAACTAAATAGATCCTTCTAACTTAACTTTTAAAATACTTCAAGACCTGTAACATATCTTAATTATATGCTAACTTAACAAGGTATAACTTGGTTTTTCAAAGAACACCTTAAAAACTGAATTTACGACGTCGGAGTGCAACCGGGGGCTGTTTTGGGTTGGATAATTAAAAACCATCTTAAACTTTGAATTGGAGGCTTATTTTCTGGAAAAATGATTTTTACTATGAATATGATAACACATAAAAATTTCATGATTTAACTCAAAGTATAAGTATTTTTAGAAAAATAATCATTTGAGGTTGTTTACATGATGGAAAATGATTAACTTCATAAGTTTCACTAAAGTTTGACCTATGCCGTGTGATTTTGAATACAAACTAAGGTATTTACAGTTCATAGTCTTAAAGAGGGACTCGATCCAAGGAGATGGCAAGTTGAATCAACGAAAACGGAGTTGTAACGAAGAAACTATGACCGAAACAAAATCGGATATCCAAGACTAGTTTAGCCACGAAAATAATTGGGAAAAAATTAAATAAATCACATCTTTTTAAGTTAACATGATATTTTATATATATGTACTTATAATTCAATTTTATATGGTTCAGGATCACCCGTAAACAACACGAGAAGATTAATCATAAGATCCCATGATTGTACGCAACACGTCATTTGACAACACCGGTACTTTATGTACGCAACACGTCATTTGACAACACCGGTACCATGGGTCAAGATTAATCTCGACCAATACATATACGATGGGGTTTTATTTATTTCGTTGGGGGTTTTATTTATTTCATTGCGGGTATATTAAACATCTAAAAATGAACCATTAAAATTGAATTACTAACAACGAACTGCTAACTACGGACTAAGGAATTATTCAAAGTATTAAAAGTATAACAAGTATATATATGTGACGTTTGTTTAAAAAGAAAAGGTATTGATATATTATATATGGATAGGTTCGTGATATCAACCAGAGACCAAGTCAAATTATATATATATCTTCAAGACGAAAGTGAGTATATAGTCCCACTTTTAAACTCTAAATATTTCGGGATGAGAATACATGTATTTTATGTTTTACGTTATGGACACAAGTAACTGAAAAATATATTCTACGTTGAGTTGTACCACTGGCATACTTCCCTGTAGCTTGGTAACTGTTATTTACAGCGGTATTGTAAACGCGAATCCTGTTGATAGATCTATCGGGCCTGACAACCCCAACCGGACTGGACGACCAGTATTCAACGGTTGCACAGTACTTCGTTTCGTGACTACACTTGGTACGGTGTAGTAAGATTTCATAATAAAGGGAATATGCGACGTGATTAAATGTTAAGTATGGTTACCAAGTGCTCAACCACTTAGAATATTTTTATTAAACTGTTTATATACGAAATCTTGTGGTCTATATATATATATTGCTGCCGGCATTAAACCTATATCTCACCAACTTTATGTTGACCTTTTAAAACACGTCTATTCTCAGGTGATTACTAAAGCTTCCGCTGCATTATGTTGAATTTGAGCAGGATCTTGCGTACGCATATTTGTGTCAAAAATAAAACTGCATACCCAAGGATTTGTGTTGTAAAATATGCTCGAAATCGTGTTGTTATTATTATATGTAAAGTTTGTAAGTCGAAGATTATCGCTAAACGATAATCATCTTTTTATTGTCTAAAGCTTGTAACAAAAATAATGGTTATGGTTTGTAATGTATAGTATATGTAGTTTCTCTTTTAAAAATATCGCATATAGAGGTCAATACCTCGCAATGAAATCATACGTTATCCAACACGTTCTTATGGTTAAGGACGGGTTATGACATCTTCCTTCCTCAATACTTCTAACACCTTTCTCAAATGTTCACCGTGTTCTTGGTCATTCTTTGAGTAAATAAGTATGTCATCAATGAAAACAATGACAAACTTGTCAAGGTATGGTCCACACACTCGGTTCATAAGGTCCATGAACACAGCTGGTGCATTAGTTAAACCAAACGGCATGACCATAAACTCGTAATGAGAGTAACGTGTTCTGAAAGCAGTCTTTGGAATATCATCTTCTTTCACCCGCATTTGATGATACCCGGAACGTAAGTCAATCTTTGAATAAACAGACGAGCCTTGTAGTTGATCAAATAAGTCGTCGATTCTCGGTAGTGGGTAGCGGTTCTTGATGGTAAGTTTGTTCAACTCTCGGTAGTCGATACACAACCTGAATGTACCATCTTTCTTCTTGACAAACAAAACAGGAGCTCCCCACGGTGATGTGCTTGGTCGAATGAAACCACGCTCTAAAAGTTCTTGTAATTGGCTTTGCAGTTCTTTCATCTCGCTGGGTGCGAGTCTGTAAGGAGCACGAGCTATTGGTGCAGCTCCTGGTACAAGATCTATTTGAAATTCAACGGATCGATGTGGGGGTAATCCCGGTAATTCTTTCGGAAATACATCGGGAAATTCTTTTGCAATGGGAACATCATTGATGCTCTTTTCTTCAGTTTGTACTTTCTCGACGTGTGCTAGAACAGCATAGCAACCTTTTCTTATTAGTTTTTGTGCCTTCAAATTACTAATAAGATGTAGCTTCGTGTTGCCCTTTTCTCCGTACACCATTAAGGGTTTTCCTTTTTCTCGTATAATGCGAATTGCATTTTTGTAACAAACGATCTCCGCTTTCACTTCTTTCAACCAGTCCATACCGATTATCACATCAAAACTCCCTAACTCTACTGGTATCAAATCAATCTTAAATGTTTCGCTAACCAGTTTAATTTCTCGATTCCGACATATATTATCTGCTGAAATTAATTTACCATTTGCTAATTCGAGTAAAAATTTACTATCCAAAGGCGTCAATGGACAACTTAATTTAGCACAAAAATCTCTACTCATATAGCTTCTATCCGCACCCGAATCAAATAAAACGTAAGCAGATTTATTGTCAATAAGAAACGTACCCGTAACAAGCTCCGGGTCTTCCTGTGCCTCTACCGCATTAATATTGAAAACTCTTCCACGGCCTTGTCCATTCGTGTTCTCCTGGTTCGGGCAATTTCTAATAATGTGGCCTGGTTTTCCACATTTATAACAAACTACATTGGCATAACTTGCTCCGACACTACTTGCTCCGCCATTACTCGTTCCGACACCATTTGTTCCTTTCGTTCTATTAACCCCTGGTCCGTAGACCTCACACTTCGCCGCGCTATGACCATTTCTTTTACACTTGTTGCAAAATTTGGTGCAGAACCCCGAGTGATTCTTTTCACACCTTTGGCATAGCTGCTTCTGATTGTTGTTGTTGTTGCGGTTATTATTGTTGTTGGGATGATTGTTGTAGTTGCTGTTGTTGTTGTTGTTATTGTTGTTGTTATTGTTGGGCCGTTTGTTGTAGTTGCGATTGATGTTGCGATTGTTGGGATAATTGTTGCGATTATTGTTGTAATTGCTGTTGTTGTTGTATTGGTGATTCTTATCACCATTTTCCTCCCACTTTCTTTTGACTTGCTTCACATTGGCCTCTTCAGCAGTCTGTTCTTTAATTCTTTCTTCAATCTGGTTCACTAGTTTGTGAGCCATTCTACATGCCTGTTGTATGGAGGCGGGCTCGTGTGAACTTATATCTTCTTGGATTCTTTCCGGTAATCCTTTCACAAACGCGTCGATCTTCTCTTCCTCATCTTCGAATGCTCTCGGACACAATAGGCACAATTCTGTGAATCGTCTTTCGTACGTGGTAATATCAAATCCTTGGGTTCGTAACCCTCTAAGTTCTGTCTTGAGCTTATTGACCTCGGTTCTGGGACGGTACTTCTCGTTCATCAAGTGCTTGAATGCTGACCACGGTAGTGCGTACGCATCATCTTGTCCCACTTGCTCTAGATAGGTATTCCACCATGTTAACGCAGAACCTGTGAAGGTATGCGTAGTGTACTTCACTTTGTCCTCTTTAGTACACTTACTTATGGCAAACACCGATTCAACCTTCTCGGTCCACCGTTTCAATCCGATCGGTCCTTCGGTTCCATCAAATTCCAAAGGTTTGCAGGCAGTGAATTCTTTGTAGGTACATCCTACACGATTTCATGTACTGCTAGATCCAAGGTTATTGTTGGTATGTAGCGTAGCCTGTACTGCGGCTATGTTTGAAGCTAGAAAAGTACGGAATTCCTCTTCATTCATATTCACGGTGTGTCGAGTAGTCGGTGCCATTTCCTTCAAAATAGTTAAATGGAACAAGTTAATCATACAGAATATTAAGAGTAGTTAATAGTATTTCGTAGCATAATATGAACTCATTTATAAAAGCTTTTTCTTCATATTAGCGTTTTATAAGTTTAAATTCGGGTAGTACCTACCCGTTAAGTTCATACTTAGTAGCTAATATACAATTCAACTACTATAATTCTATATGAAAAACTGATTATAATAATATTTCGCGTTCAAACTTTTATACAATATTTTACAAACTTACAATACCGCTTATTTTACATTAACCATGAAATATAGCACATAATAACTTTGATACAAGATAGTTGTGAAGACAATTCTAGCTAGTACACAAGTCGTTCAGCAAAGGCAATAAAGACACGTAATTCATACGTCCAGAAACAAGTCATGCATTCTGGTTTTACTAGGACTACTTCCCATCCTTGGTCTTGTGCAACATAACCGTTATGGCCGTTGATAAGACAGCGTGTTGTAACGTCATCAAAGGGACGAGGGTTACGTAATGTCCAACAGTCCCGTAACAATCTAAAAACCTCATTTCTTACCCCAATTACCGACTCCGTCACTTGTGGAAACGTTTTGTTTAATAGTTGTAGCCCGATGTTCTTGTTCTCACTTTGGTGAGAAGCGAACATTACTAATCCGTAAGCATAACATGCTTCTTTATGTTGCATGTTAGCCGCTTTTTCTAAATCACGAAGTCCAATATTCGGATATATTGAGTCAAAATAATTTCTTAACCCGTTGCGTAAAATAGCATTTGGGTTTCCCGCAATATATGCGTCAAAGTAAACACATCGTAACTTATGGGTTTCCCAATGTGATATCCCCCATCTTTCAAACGAAAGTCTCTTATAAACCAAGACATTCTTGGAACGTTCTTCGAATGTCTTACAAACTGATCTCGCCTTAAATAGTTGTGCCGAAGAATTCTGGCCGACTCTAGACAAGATTTCATCAATCATGTCTCCGGGTAGGTCTCTTAAAATATTGGGTTGTCTATCCATTTTGTGTTTTTAAACTGTAAAATAGACAAGAGTTAGATTCATAAAAAAAATACTTATTAATACAAGCAATTTTTACATATATCATAAAGCATAAGAACACTATATTACATATATTACACCACACGAATACAACTATCTTATTCCGACTCGCTCATTTCTTCTTCTTCGGTTTTGGTTCGTTTTGCCAAGTTTCTAGGGATATATGATGTTCCCCTAATACGAGCCGTCGTTGTCCACATTGGTTTAGAAAAACCTGGTGGTTTAGAGGTTCCCGGGTCATTGTTACAACTTAAGGACTTCGGGGGTTGACGATACATATAAAGTTCATCGGGGTTGGAATTAGATTTCTCTATTTTTATGCCCTTTCCCTTATTATTTTCTTTTGCCTTTTTAAATTCAGTTGGGGTAATTTCTATAACATCATCGGAATTCTCGTCGGAATCCGATTCATCGGAGAATTGGTAATCCTCCCAATATTTTGCTTCCTTGGCGGAAACACCATTGACCATAATTAACTTTGGTCGGTTGGTTGAGGATTTTCTTTTACTTAACCGTTTTATTATTTCCCCCACCGGTTCTATTTCTTCATCCGGTTCCGATTCTTCTTCCGGTTCCGATTCTTCTTCCGGTTCCGACTCTTCTTCCGGTTCCTCTTCGGGAACTTGTGAATCAGTCCACAAATCATTCCAATTTACATTTGACTCTTCATTATTATTAGGTGAGTCAATGGGACTTGTTCTAGAGGTAGACATCTATCACATAATATCAAACACGTTAAGAGATTAATATATCACATAATATTCATATGTTAAAAATATATAGTTTCCAACAAAAATGTTAAGCAATCATTTTTAAAGAAAACACGGTCGAAGTCCAGACTCACTAATGCATCCTAACAAACTCGATAAGACACACTAATGCAAATTTTCTGGTTCTCTAAGACCAACGCTCTGATACCAACTGAAATGTCCCGTTCTTATTGATTAAAAACGTTCCATATTAATTGATTTCGTTGCGAGGTTTTGACCTCTATATGAGACGTTTTTCAAAGACTGCATTCATTTTTAAAACAAACCATAACCTTTATTTCATAAATAAAGGTTTAAAAAGCTTTACGTAGATTATCAAATAATGATAATCTAAAATATCCTGTTTACACACGACCATTACATAATGGTTTACAATACAAATATGTTACATCGAAATCAGTTTCTTGAATGCAGTTTTTACACAATATCATACAAACATGGACTCCAAATCTTGTCCTTATTTTAGTATGCAACAGCGGAAGCTCTTAATATTCACCTGAGAATAAACATGCTTTAAACGTCAACAAAAATGTTGGTGAGTTATAGGTTTAACCTATATATATCAAATCGTAACAATAGACCACAAGATTTCATATTTCAATACACATCCCATACATAGAGATAAAAATCATTCATATGGTGAACACCTGGTAACCGACAATAACAAGATGCATATATAAGAATATTCCCATCATTCCGGGACACCCTTCGGATATGATATAAATTTCGAAGTACTAAAGCATCCGGTACTTTGGATGGGGTTTGTTAGGCCCAATAGATCTATCTTTAGGATTCACGTCAATTAGGGTGTCTGTTCCCTAATTCTTAGATTACCAGACTTAATAAAAAGGGGCATATTCGATTTCGATAATTCAATCATAGAATGTAGTTTCACGTACTTGTGTCTATTTTGTAAATCATTTATAAAACCTGCATGTATTCTCATCCCAAAAATATTAGATTTTAAAAGTGGGACTATAACTCACTTTCACAGATTTTTTTACTTCGTCGGGAAGTAAGACTTGGCCACTGTTGATTCACGAACCTATAACAATATATACATATATATTAAAGTATGTTCAAAATATATTTACAACACTTTTAATATATTTTGATGTTTTAAGTTTATTAAGTCAGCTGTCCTCGTTAGTAACCTATAACTAGTTGTCCACAGTTAGATGTACAGAAATAAATCGATAAATATTATCTTGAATCAATCCACGACCCAGTGTATACGTATCTCAGTATTGATCACAACTCAAACTATATATATTTTGGAATCAACCTCAACCCTGTATAGCTAACTCCAACATTCACATATAGAGTGTCTATGGTTGTTCCGAAATATATATAGATGTGTCGACATGATAGGTCGAAACATTGTATACGTGTCTATGGTATCTCAAGATTACATAATATACAATACAAGTTGATTAAGTTATGGTTGGAATAGATTTGTTACCAATTTTCACGAAGCTAAAATGAGAAAAATTATCCAATCTTGTTTTACCCATAACTTCTTCATTTTAAATCCGTTTTGAGTGAATCAAATTGCTATGGTTTCATATTGAACTCTATTTTATGAATCTAAACAGAAAAAGTATAGGTTTATAGTCGGAAAAATAAGTTACAAGTCATTTTTGTAAAGGTAGTCATTTCAGTCGAAAGAACGACGTCTAGATGACCATTTTAGAAAACATACTTCCACTTTGAGTTTAACCATAATTTTTGGATATAGTTTCATGTTCATAATAAAAATCATTTTCTCAGAATAACAACTTTTAAATCAAAGTTTATCATACTTTTTAATTAACTAACCCAAAACAGCCCGCGGTGTTACTACGACGGCGTAAATTCGGTTTTACGGTGTTTTTCGTGTTTTCAGGTTTTAAATCATTAAGTTAGCATATCATATAGATATAGAACATGTGTTTAGTTGATTTTAAAAGTCAAGTTAGAAGGATTAACTTTTGTTTGCGAACAAGTTTAGAATTAACTAAACTATGTTCTAGTGATTACAAGTTTAAACCTTCGAATAAGATAGCTTTATATGTATGAATCGAATGATGTTATGAACATCATTACTACCTTAATTTCCTTGGATAAACCTACTGGAAAATAGAAAAATGGATCTAGCTTCAATGGATCCCTGGATGGCTCGAAGTTCTTGAAGCAGGATCATGACACGAAAACAAGTTCAAGTAAGATCATCACTTGAAATAAGATTGTTATAGTTATAGAAATTGAACCAAAGTTTAAATATGATTATTACCTTGTATTAGAATGATAACCTACTGTAAGAAACAAAGATTTCTTGAGGTTGGATGATCACGATACAAGATTGGAAGTGAGCTAGCAAACTTGAAAGTATTCTTGATTTTATGAAACTAGAACTTTTGGAATTTATGAAGAACACTTAGAACTTGAAGATAGAACTTGAGAGAGATCAATTAGATGAAGAAAATTGAAGAATGAAAGTGTTTGTAGGTGTTTTTGGTCGTTGGTGTATGTATTAGATATAAAGGATATGTAATTTTGTTTTCATGTAAATAAGTCATGAATGATTACTCATATTTTTGTAATTTTATGAGATATTTCATGCTAGTTGCCAAATGATGGTTCCCACATGTGTTAGGTGACTCACATGGGCTGCTAAGAGCTGATCATTGGAGTGTATATACCAATAGTACATACATCTAAAAGCTGTGTATTGTACGAGTACAAATACGGGTGCATACGAGTAGAATTGTTGATGAAACTGAACGAGGATGTAATTGTAAGCATTTTTGTTAAGTAGAAGTATTTTGATAAGTGTATTGAAGTCTTTCAAAAGTGTATAAATACATATTAAAACACTACATGTATATACATTTTAACTGAGTCGTTAAGTCATCGTTAGTCGTTACATGTAAGTGTTGTTTTGAAACCTTTAGGTTAACGATCTTGTTAAATGTTGTTAACCCAATGTTTATAATATCAAATGAGATTTTAAATTATTATATTATCATGATATTATCATGTATGAATATCTCTTAATATGATATGTATACATTAAATGTCTTTACAACGATAATCGTTACATATATGTCTCGTTTAAAAATCATTAAGTTAGTAGTCTTGTTTTTACATATGTAGTTCATTGTTAATATACTTTATGATATGTTTTCTTATCATAGTATCATGTTAACTATATATATATATCCATATATATGTCATCATATAGTTTTTACAAGTTTTAACGTTCGTGAATCACCGATCAACTTGGGTGGTCAATTGTCTATATGAAACATATTTCAATTAATCAAGTCTTAACAAGTTTGATTGCTTAACATGTTGGAAACATTTAATCATGTAAATATCAATCTCAATTAATATATATAAACATGGAAAAGTTCGGGTCACTACACAAATGCTCTCTGTCTAGCATTTTCGTACTCCTGTGAAGCTATAAACCTTTGCATTTCTTGCATTTCATTTCCCCCTCCTACATTACCTTGATGTTGGTTTCTCTCAACCTGTGGATGTCTACCATGGTATTGTACTGCGTCGTTATTTCGCCTCTTCAAAACTTTCGCACCATGGTATACATTTAAACCTATAGTATCGCGGGGTTCTGGTTCTTCGACTAATAATCCCCCCCGACTTATATCCACACCGAGATATTCAGCAATCAAAGTAATAAAAATACCACCTCCTATTATGCTATGCGGTCTCATCCCCCTAACCATAGCTGATAAATAATAACCCACACAATAAGGTATACTTACAGCGCTTTGTGGGTCTCGAATACACATATGGTAAAACAAATCCTGTTCATTTACCTTTTCCTTGTTCTTACCTCTTTGTGTAATTGAATTAGCTAAAAACCTATGAATCACTCTTAATTCAGCTCTATCTATATCGAAATAAGAGTAATTTCCCCCTTTGAATCGGTGATGGCTTGTCATTTGACTCCATACACCGTGTGTATCAAAATTTTCATCTATCTTTCTACCATTTAGTATCAACCCACTACAATCGGCAGATGCTAACTCCTCAGGCGTATATATACGTAAAGCCTGAGCCATTTCTAGTAAAGACATGTGGCGCATCGAACCTCCTAACAAAAATCTAATAAAAGATCGGTCGGTTAAACTAGCTACCCGATCATTTAATTCTATACTACACAACAATTCTTCACACCATACTTTATATACAGGTCTACGCATGGTGAATAAACGTACCCAGTCATTAAAAGTAGAATTACCATACCTCTGTACAAGTAATTCCCTAATTGGCCCGGCCAATTCTACAGCTTCTAAGGGTCCCCATTCTATGACCCTAGGTACCTCAACAACCTTAGAATGAAGCGTATGCAACCCCCTTTGATATTTTGGATAATCTATCCAAAGTCTGTCAAATCTCAGGTTCGGGTGCAAATCTTCCAAGTGCATATCAGAAAAGGTCATGACTGGATGAGGTATATCTTACTTGTAGTAGTTATCCACCTCCTGTTGTTCCGCATTCTCAGCAGGAGCATTGCGAGCTTGGGATGAAGATTCACCCCTTTCAGTCTGCAAAACACATCAAACACAATTTTTGTGTATCCAAATATGCATTAGTGTCAGCAAAATCATCAATTAAAATAATTACAATGACATGATCAATTTATATCAAACTTAACCTCATTTTCACATTTTTATCAAATCTATACTTTTTCAAATAAGCATATACGAAAATGTTTGCCAAGTTCATAAGCATTTAACTCAAATAACATGTCAAAATAATCATCACTAGCAATTAAACAAGTTTCAAATGGCATTATCTCTCAAAAATCAAGTTCATGAATTTTAGACTTGAAAAAGTCCACTTTAATTCTCAAAATCATGTTTAGGCTCAAAGTTTGAATCATTTAACTACCTAAACATGTTACACTACTTAATTTAGCAACAATTCATGACAAAAATCTGCCATAACCTGTTTATATCAAAAAGCCCCAAATTTGCTCAAGAACACAAACCCTAGATTACTCAAAATTTGAAGTTTAAGGCTTCTAATCATGTTAAACAGCATCAATCTAGGTTATACAAGCATAATACATAAACAATTTAAGCATAATTACACTAAAAAGCATCAAAATCAAATTGGGGAAAAAATTGCTCAAGAACACTAATTTTTGGATTAAATGGTGTTTAGGTGTAGAAATTTACCGTTTTTCTTGAGTAATTCCTAGATAGCATCCTTCTCAACATGATTTTAGTAAAAGATTTGATGATTAACGGTTAAAAATTGTGATTTTGGGGGTGTTTTTGGGGTTTTTTCGCGCAGGTTTTTCGCAGTTTTCTTTTTTTTTCTGTGTTGGGACTGATCAGTTCGAGCTCTTATATTTTTTTTCTGTAATTCGGTCCTCCCGCGACTCGCGGTGTTTGGACCCTTCAAACTCCGCGAGTCGCGGAGTTTGGTATTTTTTTTTTAACTTATACTAATTAAAACAATTAAGTAATTAATTTTAAAATTTTGTTTCCCTTGTTATTTAGGACGAGGTCGTTTCGGATCGATGTCCTAGTCCGTCCTTCGACAAAATTTTAAAATTTGTCTTTTTGTAGCGATTGTTTTAAAAGCTAAGATTTTTGGGTTTTTTTAATGTTTTTGGCATACTTTAATTCAATAATATTAAAAATAATGATAATAAAATTTCTCGTCCCTCCCTCGGGTAAAGCAATTTCGGTTCAAAGACCTAGTCTTCAACTTACGACGAATTTTAAAAATCATATTTTTAACATAATGAGATAAAGTAAATTTTTGTTTTTAAATTCACACAATTTAAATATAAAATTCAAAATTAATATTAAAAATTCACACCAAACTTTAAAATTTGAAATGCATAAAATTAAAAATTCATATTTTAAAAATTAAAAATTCACACCAAACTTAATTTAAAAATTCATATTATAAATTCAAACCAAACTTATATTAATTTTTCAAATATTTACAATTTTAAAAATATTGTTTTTACAAAGTTTACAATATTAATTTAAGATTTAAATATTAATTTTAAAAACATGGTAAAAATAAAATTAAAAATCTTTTTGGCTTTTTATCCCACTTTAATCAATCAAATATTATCAAAAATATGCGCCCCTCTTTTCGGTAAAGTAATTTCGGTTCCAAGACCTAATTTAACTCATGACGAATTTTTGAAATATTTTGGGTTGATTGATTAAAGATATTTATACCTTAAGAATAAACGTTAAATTTCGCAGTGATGTAATAAATTTTTGAATGATATCAATAATTTAGGTCGCCAAACCTAATTTTATTCAATACCAATTTAATACTTTATAGCGAACAAATTAGTGTTTATTATCAAAAGGTTAAAAATAAAAATAAAGAAATAAAAACTGTACAAACATACCTGTGAAATAGATTTCTTAGTTATATGATCTATCCCATTCATAAGATAGTCGGTTTAATTGGTTTTCCATAGCTACATAGGCGTAACCTCGAGCATTCAGTGTCTTTTCTTCTAAACATATGAACGGTCCGTCTCTGCATAAAGTAACAAATTCGGTATTTGAATAGGTTTGATTATTTGAACATTTACCTCCATGTGACCATTTTCCGCATTTGTGACATCTTTCTAGGAGTCGTGCTCTTCTTTTTGCTGCGGATTTTGATTTTCCTTTACCAAATTGTAACTTATTATCTTCGCATCTGGATTATTTTCTAACTCCGTCCATTCTTTCTCTGATTACTGATACTATTTCACTCGGTAGTATGTCATTATTACGTTTAGTGATCAAAGCGTGTAGCATTAGACCATGGTTTAGTTCACAGGCAGTCTTCATTTCCTAAAAAAAAAAAAATCAGAATGGGGGGAGAAGACTAGTTCTTTAGGGTCTGCTAGGGAAAGACCATTCGGGTTCCATTTTCGAGAAATACACGAAAACAGATAATCTAACTCTAACAGAAATACATATTATCCTTTAAAGACTTGATTCTCCCCACACTTAGTTAGCTGTGGTGTCGAAATTGTGATTAACTTCGTTGTCGACTTCCATCGGACCATGTATGTAATGTTTAACTCTGTGACCATTAACTTTAAATTCAATCCCATTTGAATTTATCAATTCTATCGTTCCGTATGAGAAAACTCTTTTGACTATGAATGGTCCAGATCATCTTGATTTCAATTTTCCAGGAAATAACTTGAATCGTGAATTGAAAAGAAGAACTCTGTCTCCTTCTTTAAATTCTTTTGAACTTCTGATTCTTTTATCATGCCATTTCTTCGTTCTTCCTTTATAGATTAACGAATTTTCGTATGCTTCATATCTTAATTCTTCTAATTCGTTTAGTTAACTTAATCGTAGACGTTCGGCTTCATGTAAATCAAGATTACATGTCTTCAAAGCCCAAAATGCTTTGTGTTCAATTTCTACTGGAAGATGACATGCTTTTCCATAAACAAGTCTAAAAGGTGTGGTTCCAATTGGAGTTTTGTAGGCTGTTCTAAAAGCCCAGAGTGCATCCTTCAATTTAATGGACCATTCCTTCGGATTTGATCCTACGGTTTTCTCTAGAATACGTTTTAAAGCTCGGTTGGTATTTTCAACTTGTCCACTTGTTTGTGGATGATATGCGGTGGAGATTTTATGAGTTACTCCATATCTTTTAAGAACTTTCTCAAGTTGATTATTACAGAAATGAGTTCCCCGATCACTTATTAAAGCTTTCGGTGTTCCAAACCTTGCAAAAAGACGTTTTAAAAAGTTGACTACAACTCGTGCATCGTTAGTTGGGAGAGCTTGTGCTTCCGCCCATTTAGATACATAATCAATGGCTACGAGTATATATAGATTATTATGAGATTTTGGAAATGGACCCATAAAGTCAATACCCCAAATGTCAAATACTTCACATACTTGAATGACATTTTGTGGCATTTCATCACGTTGACTTATTTTTCCGGCCCTTTGACAAGCATCACAGGATTTGCAAAGAAGGTGTGTGTCTTTGTAAATTGTAGGCCAATAGAATCCAGCATCATAAACTTTTCTTGCTGTTAGTTGAGGCCCATAATGCCCTCCTGTTGGTCATGTGTGACAATGGTTTAATATTTTACTAGCTTCATCTCCAAATACACATCGGCGTATTATTCCATCGGGACAACTTTTAAACAGATGTGGATCTTCCCAAAAATAGTGTTTTATATCACTGAAGAATTTCTTTCGTCTTTGGTACGATAATCCTTTTTCAAGGAATCCACAAACTAAGTAGTTTGCATAGTCTGCAAACCATGGGATTTCATTATAATCTATCTTCAATAGATATTCATCAGGAAAGTTGTCTTGTATGGCCGATTCATTTAGAACTTCTAATTCGGGATTTTCAAGACGAGAAAGATGATCAGCGGCGAGATTTTCTGCTCCTCTTTTATCTCGGATTTCAATATCAAACTCTTGTAAGAGTAAGATCCAACGGATTAATCTTGGTTTAGCATCTTGTTTTGAAAATAAGTATATAAGAGAAGAATGGTCGGTATAGACCACCGTTTTTGCTAGAACGAGATATGATCGAAATTTGTCAAAAGCAAAGACAATAGCAAGGAGTTCTTTTTCAGTAGTTGTATAGTTCGTTTGTGCTCCTTGTAACGTCTTACTAGCATAATATATAGGTTGAAATCGTTTTTCAATCCTTTGTCCTAAAACGGCTCCCATTGCAAAATCACTTGCATCGCACATTAGTTCAAATGGTAGATTCCAATTTGGTGTGATCATGATCGGTGCATTAGTGAGTTTTTCTTTAAGAATATTAAAAGATTTGATACACTCATCTGAAAAGATGAATGGAGCATCCTTTTCTAGGAGTTTATTCATAGGAGTGGCAATTTTAGAAAAATCTTTTATGAAACGTCGGTAAAAACCGGCATGCCCTAGAAAACTCCTAACTCCTCTAACATTGGTGGGATGTGGAAGTTTAGCAATTACATCTACTTTAGCTCTATCCACTTCAATTCCTTCTTTTGAAATTTTATGTCCAAGAACGATGCCTTCTTTAACCATGAAATGACATTTCTCCTAATTAAGTACTAGATTTGATTGTTCGCATCTAATAAGAATTCGTTCCAGATTAACTAGACATGATTCAAATGTATCACCGAAGACTAAAAATTCATCCATGAATACTTCCATGCATTCTTCTATCATGTCATGAAAAATCGCCATCATACACCTTTGAAAGGTTGCAGGGGCGTTGCAAAGTCCAAATGGCATGCGTTTGTAAGCAAAAGTACCATAAGGGCACGTGAATGTGGTTTTCTCTTGATCTTCGGGTGCTATTGGAATTTGAAAATATCCGAAAAATCCATCTAGAAAACAATAGTAACTATTTCCGGCTAATCTTTCCAACATTTGATCAATGAAAGGTAAGGGAAAGTGATCTTTTCTGGTGGCGTCATTTAATTTTCAATAATCAATACACACACGCCATCCTGTTACAGTCCTAGTAGGAATAAGCTCATTTTTCTCATTTGTAATGACAGTCATGCCACCCTTCTTAGGCACGCATTGAACTGGGCTTACCCATGGACTATCAGAAATTAGATAAATTAGACCTGCATCTAGCAGTTTAATAATCTCTTTCTTAACTACATCTTGCATATTAGGATTTAGTCTTCGTTGGCGTTGCACATACGTTTTATGACCTTCTTCCATAAGGAGTTTATGTGTGCAATACGAAGGACTTATTCCTTTAATATCATGAATCTTCCATGCAATGGCTGGTTTATGAGCTTTCAACACAGAAATGAGTTGTGATTTCTCATTTTCAGTAAGAGAAGACGATATTATTACAGGTAATTCAGATTCACCATGTAAATAAGCGTA
The DNA here is from genome assembly GCF_046630445.1 of Rutidosis leptorrhynchoides. NCBI lineage: Eukaryota > Viridiplantae > Streptophyta > Magnoliopsida > Asterales > Asteraceae > Rutidosis > Rutidosis leptorrhynchoides. Next base: position 343,596,939 of record NC_092336.1, read on the forward strand.
TTCCAAATGGTTTGGAAGTGGCTTTAACTCTAATTTCGGAGGTTCTTCTATCGATGATTTGTATCGATATCTATCCTCTTCTTTTAGCATTTGAATTTCTTCTGTTGTTGGTTCATATCCATTAGCTATAAGTGTAGCTAACATTTCAGCTTCATCAATTGGTTCATTACTTTCTCCTAAAGAACATTCTCCTGTTCCTTGTAATTCTGGAAATTCTTCTAATAATTCTGCATGTGCATCTATAGTTTGAATATAATAACATGTATCATCTGCAGATTGTGGTTGTTGCATTGCTTTATCAACTGAAAAGGTAAAACTCTCATCTTCTATACTTAGGGTCAGTTTCTTACCGAACACGTCTATCATTGCTTTAGCCGTATTTAAGAATGGTCTTCCTAATATGAGAGGAACTTAAGAATCTTCTTCCATCTCCAGAACAACAAAATCTACTGGAAATACTAAAGTACCAACTTTAACTAGCATGTTCTCCATTATCCCTCTAGGATATTTTATTGATCTATCTGCTAGTTGTATGCTTATTCTGGTTGGTTTCAATTCTCCAAGGTCTAGTTTAGCGCATAGTGAATACGGCATTAGATTTATACTAGCACCTAAGTCTGCCAATGCTTCTATTGAACTAAGACTACCCAGAAAACATGGAATTGTGATACTTCCTGGATCAGATAGTTTTTCTGGTATCTTATTCAACAGCACTGCTGAACAATTAGCATTCATAGTAACAGCCGAGAGTTCTTCCATTTTCTTTCTATTTGAAATTAGATCTTTCAAGAATTTAGCATATCTAGGCATTCCTGAAATCACATCAATGAAAGGAAGATTTACATTTATCTGTTTAAACATATCCAAGAATTTGGATTGCTCGGCTTCAAGTTTCTCTTTCTTCATTTTACTCGGGTAAGGAAGTGGTGGTTGGTATGGTTTAACATAAGGTTTAGCCTTAACTGTGTTATCTTCATTAACCTTTTCAACTACCGGTTCTTTTTCCTTATCTTGATCAGGTTGTGGTTCTTGTGGAGTAGGAATAGCTTCATCAGAAGTTACAGGTATTTCAGGTGGTTTAAGTGTTGTACCACTTCTTGTGGTAATGACTTTAGCTGTTTCATTCCGGGGGTTAGCATTTGTATCACTAGGTAGACTTCCCGGTTTTCTTTCACCTATTAACCTTGCTAGGTTACTTACTTCTTGTTCCAGATTTTGAATAGAAGCTTGTTGATTTCTAAATGCTTGAGCATTTTGTTCATTGGTTTGTTTTTGAGATGTGAAAAACTGCGTTTGAGTTTCAACTAGCTTCGTCATCATATCTTCTAAATTCGGCTTTTTATCATCGGTTTGTTGTGGTGGTTTGTTTTGAAAATTAGGTCTTTGCTGATTGTAAGTATTATTGGATACTTGTTGATTGCTAGGACCTTGTTGGTAGTTGTATGGAATATTTCGGTTATAGTTCTGGTTTTGATTGTAAATTGGTCTTGGCGGTTGATAATTATTCTGATAATTATTTCCAGGCCTTTGGTTTATGTATGAAATATTCTCTCTTTGTTCCATTGTTAATTCAATACTGAGACAATGTTTTGTCAAATGTGGTCCTCCACACTGCTCACAACTAATTCGTATTGAGTGAATATCTTTAGTCATCTTTTCCATTCGTCTCTCGACAGCATCTATCTTTGCGGAAATGGAATCTAAGTCATGGCTAGAATCAGCTCTAGCTGCTTTAGATGATCTAATGATATCTTTTTCTTGGTGCCACTCATGTGAGTGGGAAGCAGTGTTATCAATAATTTTGTAAGCATCAGTTTCGGTTTTCTTCATAATAGAACCACCAGCTGCTATATCTATGTCTTTCCTTGTAGTGATGTCCCATCCTTGGTAGAATATTTTTACTATTTGACAGGTGTCTAAACCATGTTGCGGACATCCTCTTAACAACTTTCCATATCTTGTCCACGCCTCATATAGAGTTTCATTTGGTTTCTGTGTAAACGTAACAATTTCTGCTTGAAGTCTTACGGCTTTAGATGCAGGAAAGAATTGTTTAAGAAAATTTTCAACTAAAACATCCCATGTATCAATCGCCCCTTCAGATAACGATTCCAACCAATCTTTGGCTTCTCCCTTTAAAGTCCAGGGTAATAACATGAGATATATCTGTTCATCCTCCACTTCTCGGATTTTAAATAGTGTGCAGATCCTATTAAAGGTACGTAGATGTTCATTTGGATCTTCCTTCGGCGCACCACTAAATTGGCATTGATTAGTCACCATGTATAGAATTTGTCCTTTGATTTCATAATCTGGCACCTTAATGTCTGGATGAGTAATTGCGTGACCTTGGCCAGTGCGTTTAGCTCTCATTCGGTCTTCCATACTTAAAGGTTCCAGATTCTCCATAATTGAATTTGTTGAATTGGAATCACTAGAGGATTCTGATTTAATGGTTCGTTCCTCAACAATCTCTGTTTGAATGATTGGTGGTTCCGGAGGAAAGTTTAGTGGTTCAGGATCTACGAATCGTTCCTGAATATTCTCCGGATTCTCAATTGTGAGGTCGGGTTCAAAAAATGGATTATCGGAAATTTGAACTGAAGTACTTGGTTGACTGGATGACGATTCTAAAGAAAAATCAACGGCAGTAATATTTGCTAAATGTCTTGATCTAGTTACAGGTGGTGAACGTACAAAAGGTGGTGAACGTCTTGCTCGGTGCATTCACTGAATATCCTATTAGTTTTTAAAAGGAAAGAAAAATTATAATAAGTTATCCAATCAATAGACTTTTCTGATTTTGCCCACATTTTGAATAGCCAAAAGATGCAGTAGAGGGGCAGGATTCGTTTGGTCTCAATATAATTGAGGACTGTTTGGCTCCAATAACCCGGTCCACGTACAAATCCAACTATTACTACGAACCAGAAAATTTTGATGTCTATCAATTTAACCACTTAAAATAAATTTTCGTAATTTTAAGAAAATTAGATAAGAAGTAGAATAAAAATCTATGTCCTAAAACTAGAATAGCGAGAAATAAGAAAGAAAAAGAGCTCGTCGAAAAAGGTCAAAAAAGAAAATTGGTTGAAAAATAAAAGGTGACGGAAAAATAAAAAAAAACTTATAAAACTTAAAAATACTTGACTAACCTAACCTTATTACTACAACAAACTTAAAATTATAATCGCAAATTGAGATTACTAATTGGAATGATAATTGATACATAGGTAAAAGTCGTCTAAAAATATTGAAGCTTACAGGAAAAACTAAATCCCAAATGGAAACAACTTAAAAAGAAACTAAAACTTAAAAAGGCGTTGCAAAATTCTAAAGCACCTAAATCTTAGTCTAAAGAAAAAGCACTTAAGGAATTCTACGGCAAAGCCTAAAAATCTAGAAGTAAAAATAACTATGGCAAAAACTAAGTTTAAAACTAAATATGAGCTAAAAATACAAATATTACGCTAAAACGATTAAAAAGGGATAAAATATAAAAATATACAAAAAGTTGTAAAAAGTACAATTTTTATAAAAATATTATTTTTATATTATTTATTTATTAAAACTACTAATTTTACAATTTAATTAAACTAATTAAACAAAATATTAATAAAAACTAAAATAAATAAAAAGTAAAACTTAAAATAAAACTAATTATAATAATAATAATAATTAGGGTTAAATAATAATAATAATTAATAAATACCCGTAATTAATGCTGAATTAGGGTTCTGTCGCGTGTCAGAAAAGCTCCGCGAGTCGCGGTATTTCAAGCAGAAAACCTCCGCGAGTCGCGGGGTTCCAAAAATCAACTCAGGTACGTTTTTTTATTCGACGTTTTTTATTTTTTTTATTTTCTGTTTATAATTTTTCTGTTTATATAAAAAAATATGTGTATAATAAAAACTTATATTTAAAACAAAACTAGAATAAAAAATAGACTACTTTATAATTTTATAAATAAAAATCTTAAAGCTATATATATATATATATATATATATATATATATATATATATATATATATATATATATATATATATATATATATATATATATATATATATATATATATGTTTCGGTTTTTTTTTTATATTTATAAAATATATTTATAAATTAAATTAAATAAAACTTATATTTTTACAAACTAAATAAACTTTATAAAACTTAAATATTTAACAAAATCCTAAAAATATTTATATTTTTGTTTTTCTTTTTATATTTTTGAATATTTAAAACGTATTTTTATAAAAACGAATTTTAATAAAAGTAAACTAAAAATCTTTTTTTTTTATTTATTAGCGTTGCGCTTCCGGCGTTTAAGAGTATTCCCCGGCAGCGGCGCCAAAAATAACTTGATGTTAAAGCTAAGGGGTATAAATTATTATTAAATTTTACAAGAAAATACTATTAAATACGATACAATTTTACACAAGATATTTATTTATTTAGACAATAGATATACTTAAACCTTGCTACAACACTTATAGGCAGTGTACCTAATCGTACAGTAGTGTAGTTTTTAGTAAGTCCGGTTCGTTCTACAGGGAATCTTTTTAAACAAAGCTTAACGCTATATTAGTTTACTTTTATAAAAATACAAATATATATATATATAAGTAATATTATTATTATAAAGGGGGGTTTTTACCGTTTAATGACCGGTTTGTCGATAGGAAAACTTTAGTCGCAGTTAAAACCAAATGTAAAATATTAAAATAAATACAAGACTTAAATTAAAGCATAAAGTAAATAACGATATTGAAATTGCGAATAATAAAAGTGCGATAAAATAAACTTGCGATAATTAAAAAGTACAATAATAAAAAATGCAATTAAAATATAATAACAATAAAAATGCGATAATTAGAAGTGCAATTAAATATAAAATAAAGGAAATTAAATATGAAATAAAAGAATTATGCTTATTTAAACTTCCGTAATCATGATGTTTGACGTGTTGATTTTAGTTTTATGCCCATGGGTTAATTGTCCTTTGTCCTGGATTATTTAATATGTCCGTCTGGTTTTTGTCCAGTACAGTCCATCAGTCATAAATATAAAGTGCGAGTATCCTCGTCAAATTATCCTTATACCCGAAGTTAAATATTCCAACTAATTGGGGATTCGAATTGTAACAAGGTTTTAATACTTTGTTTAATGAATACACCAGGTTATCGACTGAGTGTAATCCAAGGTTTTAATATTTTGTTATCAATTATACCAAGTGTCCTTGTACATAAGTTCACCCCTGTTTTAATTATTCTAGTGGCTATTAATCCATTCCCGTGTCCGATTAAATGAACGATTATTCGTACATATAGATACCCCGCCCATCATGTCCGATCGAGTGTATATGGTAATTTATAGGGACGCCCAATTGTAAATCTTTATATTAACATTAACAAACTATCATTTAGTTAAACAAATATAAAGCCCATTAATAGCCCATAGTCTAATTTCCACAAGTGTCGTTCTTTTGTCCAAACCCCAATTATGGTACAAAGCCCAATTACCCAATTTTAGTAATTAGCCCAACATCATGATTACTTCGGATTAAATAAGCATAATAATAACTTAGCTACGAGACATTAAATTAAAAAGGTTGAACATAACTTACAATGATTAAAAATAGCGTAGCGTTACACGGACAGAATTTCGACTTACACCCTTACAACATTCACTAACATACCCTTATTATTAGGATTTAAAATTAAAATTAAAATTAAAATATAAATTATAAATATATATTACGTATATATTGAGAGAAGAAGGAAAAAAAGATGATAAAAATGCTCAGAATTCGGTTGGCTTTATAAGGAGTTTCAAAACTTGGGGCTCCGCGACTCGCGGCCCTTTTGGCCTTCAAACTCTGCGAGTCGCGGAGTTTACTTTTACAGCTCACACGAGTTTGGCTCTTTGATTACCGACGGTTTTATAAATAAATATAATATATTAAATAATAATAAGAATTGTTTAAATATTATATTATATTTATGTGCATAGTTGACTTGTAATTTTTAGTCCGTTGCGTCGAGCGTTGAGAGTTGACTCTGGTCCCGGTTCCGGATTTTCGAACGTCTTTGCGTACAATTTTATATTTTGTACTTTGTGTTTTGAATCTTGTACTCTTGTAATTTCGAGACGTTTCTTATCAATAATTGGAACCTCTTTGATTGTCTTTTGTACTTTTGAGCTTTTTGGTCGTTTGCGTCTTCAATTCGTCGAATCTGTCTTTTGTCTTCACCTTTTATTATTTAAACGAATATCACTTGTAAATAGAACAATTGCAACTAAAAGCTTGTCTTTCTTGAGGAATAATGCTATGAAATATATGTTCGTTTTTAGCATTATCAGATACAAATGAGGTTTAAGATGAAATCAAATGGCAAACTTGAAGAAATATTTAGTTTCATATGTTATAATCAATATTTTAATTCATTTTAATTGTCCAATGTTATTAGTAGTCCACAATTAGTAGTTCAACAATTCATATATAGTTTAATATATAATATTCGAATTAATAATACGTATCGTGACCCATTGTATACATGTCTCAGACTCGATCACAACTCAAAGTATATATATTATTTTGGAATCAACCTCAACCTTGTATAGCTAACTCGATCATTACCGCATATAGAGTGTCTATGGTTATTCCAAATAATATAAATAGATGTGTCGATATAATATGTCAAAACCTTGTATACGTGTCCCGATATTTAAAATGCGTAAAATAAATAACAGAAATTAAATAATGATAAATAAAATTGCGAGAATTAAAATTACGATAAATTAAATGTAATAAGAAATTAACAGTTAGCTAGGATTTTGTTAGCGTGGATTCTTAACAAAATTTCTCATAGTTAATTTGTTTGTTTCTAACAAATTTTATTTTTGTCCAATGTTTTCTTCATTATGCCACTTGTTGGATTCTGATAAGTCAAAATCCAAATATGAAATTGAATGAAAATGGTTATTCTGTGGTGAACGGATTCGTATATCTGTGGATGTAAGTAGGATAGTAAATGACCGTTGAATCAGATTCGAAGAATATACAGTGTAACTTATTAATGTGAAATCTAAATATTCCTCGGGTATTACCTACCCATTAAAATATTTTCACCATTAACAGTTCGTACAAAAAAAAAAACTTTTAATTACAATCCTTATGAAAATATATATACATATATATTTTCTTCAGATGTAATCATGGATTTAATAACTAGATATAATATTAACTCATTTGATTTACCGTTAGAACTAGAATACATAATCTCTAAAATAATAGAGATTACATAATTATCTTGAAGAACAAAGATAAATGATGTAGAACGATACGTAGAATGATGATTATGCTCGAGGTACAGAATGAGATATTGAGGTGTGTGATGTTGAAACTTGGGTTGTTGGTGGTACTGTTGGTGCTGGTGATGTTGCTGAAGCTGGTAAGTTTTGCACCATATTTTTCAAATTGATTACTCGAGCGTGTAGCTCGTTGACTTCTTCCATTATTCCGGGATGATTGTAGGTCGGAACGAGCGAATGAATAAGGTTTAGAATTGTGGATAGAATATAATCGTGTCGAGATACTCTGGAAATGAGAGAGAAAATGGTGTTTCGAACAGGTTCGTCGGTAAGTGCTTCAGGTTCTTCACCAAGAGGTGAATTTGGTTGGTGGAAGGGATCACCTTCTTCGCATCTCCATTGATTAAGTAGGCTATGAACCCATCCCCAATTCATCCAGAATAGATGATGGCTAATTGGTTGATTCATTCCGGGGACGCTCCTTTCGGAGCTTAGGTGAACATCTATGTTGGAATAGCTGTCGGATTCCGAAGAACTTGAACTAGTGGTGAGTTCCATTTCGTATGATTGAGTAAAGTGTTTTTTGATATGAAATGATTTTCGAATATTAGATGATATTCTAACTACATAGAATACTTATATATTGCATAGAGATTTCCCAAAATACTGAGAAAATTTCGAAAGCTGTCAGGCAAAGGTAACAGTAACAGATACGCTAACATATGAATTAGTAGATATGCTAAGATATGAGTTTTGTCTATACACTATCTAGGTAATAGAGGCAGTAAGATGTGTCTAGATTCTAAGGATGATAAGTAAGTAATTTTTGACACGAATGATAAGCAAAACTTTTGACATGCAGACACGGTCGAAGTCCAGACTTACTAATGCATCTTAATAACTATCAGTTAGACACACTAATGCAAGACCTGGTTCGGTAAGACCACCGCTCTGATACCAACTGAAAGGACCCGTTCATACCGATTATAAATGATTCACATTAGTTGATTTCATTGCGAGGTATTTGACCTCTAAAAGATACATTTTACAAACATTACATTCGTTTTTAAAAGACAAACTTTCATCACATCGAAAGTTGACGGCATGCATACCATTTCATAATATATCAAACTATAAATGAATTAATAATATTCTTAATGAACTCAACGACTTGAATGCAACGTCTTTTGAAATATGCCGTGAATGACTTCAAGTAATATCTTTAAAATGAGCAAATGCACAGCGGAAGATTTCTTTCATACCTGAGAATAAACATGCTTTAAAGTGTCAACCAAAAGGTTGGTGAGTTCATAAATTTATTATAAACAATAAAATTCATCATTTTGATAGACCACAAGATTTAAATACAGTACACCTATCTCGTGTACAAAACCATTTTTCATAATGCTTAGCAGAGTAGGTTCGTATCCTTTTCTCCCCCGTAGGTTGCCAAGCAATTTTTAATAAATGTACACATATCTCGTGCACAAAACTAATACACATAACCTGTGTATAAAAATCATTCTCTCGATACATAACATTCATTTCGATTTCATTGCTCAACATGGTAACCGACCTTAACATATAATGTGCATCAATAATATCCCCAAAACAGAACATCTCGTCTGTATAATATATAAACTTCGAAGTACTAAACACCACGCCCACTAGCTTGAAACGACTCGTCCACATTACTATAAACGCGGTACGTTATTCATTGGTCCCATAGCGAGGTATTTGACCTCTATATGATACATTTTAGAAAATATTGCATTAGTTTCATAAAAAGACACAACCTTATTATACATAATGCATGTTTTAAACAAGTGGGCGATTATTTAAGAAATAATCCCCATAATACATCTGTTTCTAAATACTACACACGTGACATAACAGTCGAATATAATACATGACAAAGGTTTTATTGAATGCAACACTTCATTTAAACAAAAGCATGAGACTCCATGCACAGCTTGATCAGATAATGCAATAGCGGAAGACTTTCTTAAGGACCTGAGAATAAACATGCTTAAACAGTCAACACAAAGGTTGGTGAGATATATAGGTTTAAAGTTAGCATCGATATAAATATAGACCACAAGATTTCATAATTATAAATATTTCAATAAAGATATTCTATAAGTTGTTGAGCGCTTCGGTAACCATACTTAACCATAAATGTAGCATATTCCCTTTATAATGAAATCTCCGTACACTATACCAAGTGTAGTAAAAACGAAGTACGATGCAACCGTTTACGATACTAGAGCGACTAGAACGGTTGGGGTTGTCAAATTCGATAGATCTATCAATCGGATTCGCGCTTACATGTTCTTACAACATGTAAATATTAGTTACCAAGCTATTAGGGAAGATATGCAATGTGGTACAACTCAACGTAGAATATATTTTAAGTACTTGCGTCCATGGCGTAAAACATAAAATGCATGTATTCTCATCCCAAATATATTTTTAGAGTTTAAAAATGGGACTCTATACTCACGGTAGTAAAAGTATATTAATAATAAGTTTTCAGCTTATTAAAAATATGGCCGTCATCCTTGAATTCACGAACCTATAACAATAATAATGATTCAGATAATAATACGACATGTGAATAAAATAAAATAAGTTCATAGAATACTTATATATTAATTTTTAACATTTTTATGTTAGTAGTCCAAAATAGTCTGAAATGTCCAACAGTCCAATAATCGGTATATATATAATCTTAGAATTACCCCACGACGTATTGTATACATATTGTCTTTGCATCAACCCAGAGGCATATTGTATACGTATTGTCTTAGAATTTATTAAAACGTATTGTATACTTATTTTCTTAGGATTTATCAAAACGTATTGTATACTTATTGTCATGGAATGTACCAAGATTATTATATATATATACAATCTCAGAATTAACTAAGATTATAATATTTTGTTATACTAATGATAACATGTCCAAATATATATATAGGAAAAGTTAGCAAGGATATGGTTAATATAGTTTTTACAATAAAAATTTCGTCCATACAACGTTAATTTTAGCAGATTTTGTTTTGCTCGCCAAATATTCATTACAACTCCGTTTAAAGTGAATCAAATTGCTATGGTTTCATAATGAACTGTAGTATTTAAAACTAAACTGAAAAATTAGTGGTTTATAGTCAGAGTTACAGGTTGCAAGTCATATTTGAAAGAGGTAGTCTTTTTCGTCGAAAAACGACATCTTGATGACCATTTTGAAATACATACTTCCAGTTTGAGTTTAACCATGATTTTTGGATATAGTTTCATGTTCATAAGAAATATCATTTTCTCATTAGAACAACTTTTAAATCAAAGTTTATCATAGTTTTTAATTATCCAACCCAAAACAGCCACCGATTTTACTACGACGGCGTATGTCCGGTTTTACGGTGTTCTCCGTGTTTACAGGTTTTAAATCATTAAGTTAGCATATCATATAGATATATAACATGTGTTTAGTGGATTTTAAAAGTTATGTTATAAGGATTAACTTTATTTGCGAACAAGTTTAGAATTAACTAAACTATGTTCTAGTGATTACAAATTTAAATCTTCGAATAAGATAGTTATATATATATATATATATATGAATCGAATGATGTTATGAAAATCATTAATACCTCAAGTATAGTAGGTAAACCTACTGGAAATGATGAGAAAATAACTTGAGCTTCAAAGGATCTTTGATGGCTTGGAAGTTCTTGAAGCAGAATCATGACACGAAAACAAGTTCAAGTAATATTACTACTTGATTTAAGTAGTTATGTTTATAGGAATTAAACAAAAGCTGGGATATAATTATTACCTTGATTAAGAATGAAAAGTTACTGAGATTAGATGGAAGTTCTTGATCTTTGATGAGTTGTTGGATTGGATTAAAAAGATTGGAAGTAATCTTGCAACTTCTTGATTCTAGGTTGTTTTTATGATGATTAAAGCTTGTAATTGAAGCTAAATGATGGGGAAAATACTTGGAGATGATCAAGTATGAAGTTAGGAGTATTTTGAGAGAGAATTGGGAGTGTAAGTATGAGAAAATGGAATGAAGAAATGGTGTGTATGCATAAAAATGTTTTTAGTTTATAAAGAAAGAAAAGATTCCTAATTTTGTTTTCTTGCTAAATAATTCATGCTACGTGACAAATGGTTGGTTCCACATGTTCCTTAATAATTTAAGGCTGCTAAGGAATAGATTTTTATTGGTATATACCAATAGTAAATACCTCTAGAAGCTGGGTATAATACGAGTGCAAACACCGAGCGAATACGAGTAGAATTCTTGATGAAAACAAATGGGAATACGATTGTGATTATATTTGTTAAATAAGAGTGTTTTGATATATATATTGAAGTCCTTCAAATGTGTATTAGTACATCTTAATACACTATATATATATATATATATATATATATATATATATATATATATATATATATATACATTTTAACTGAGTCGTTAAATCATCGTTAGTCGTTACATGTAAGTGTTATTTTGAAACCTTTAAGTTAACGACCTTGTTAAATGTAATTAATCCCATTGTTATTATATCTAATGGGATGTTAAATTGTTATATTATCATGATAACATAGTGTGTTAATATATCTTAATATGATATATAAATATTAAGACGTTATTACAATGATAATCGTTACGTATATATATCGTTTCGAAATCCTTGAGTTAGTAGTCTCATTTTATGTATATAGTTCATTGTTAATATACTTAATGAGATACTTAATTATCATTTCATCATGTTAAATTTATATATAAGTTCATATATATATTATCATGTTATTTACAAGTTATAACGTTCGTGAATCATCGGACAAGTTGGGTGGTCACACGTTTACATAAATTTCGTTTCAATTAATCAAGTCTTAAAAAGTTTGATTGCTTAATATGTTGGAAACATTTAATCATGTAAATATTAATATTGTTCAATATATAATCATGGAAAAATCCGGGTCATGACAGTACCTACCTGTTAAAGAAATTTTGTCCCGAAATTTGAAGTAATACCTATTCAATGGGCGGTGTTTGTATACAGCTATGGATATTTCTGTTTCATCTGGTCCTATCTTTCCTAAGTGAACTCAGGACCTCTTCAAGCATTCCAACAAACCCTAACTATAGGTATGTTGCTTTACTTGAGCCGTTTAACTTCACGATCCATGATTTCGACAGGCTCTTCTATAAAATGCAGTTTCTCGTCGATTTGGATTTCTTAAAGAGGAACATTGAGGTCTTCTTTTGTAAGGTATTTCCTTAGGTTCGAGACGTAAAATGTATTGTGTACTCCAGCAAGTTGTTGTGGTAGCTTAAGTCGATAAGCCACCGGTCCAATACGTTCGATGATCTTGAATGGTCCTACATATCTTGGGTTCAATTTACCCCTCTTACCAAAGCGTATCACACCTTTCCAAGGTGACACCTTTAACATAACCATGTCATCAACCTAAAATTCTAACGGCTTCCTTCAAACATCAGCATAGCTCTTTTGACGACTGTGGGCGGTCTTCAATCTCTCCTTGATTTGCACAATCTTTTCAGTAGTCTCCTGTATGATCTCGGGGCCAGTCAGTTGTCTGTCACCTACTTCGTTCCAACAGATAAGGGATCTACACTTTCTTCCATAAAGTGCTTCGAATGGAGCAGCATTAATACTCGTATGATAACTGTTGTTATACGAGAATTCTGCCAATGGTAAATATTTATCCCATCCGTTTCCGAAATCGATCACACATGCTCTAAGCATATCTTTAAGAGTCTGAATGGTCCTTTCACTTTGTCCATCGGTCTGAGGATGATATGTAGTGCTCATATCCAGATGAGTCCCTAGAGCTTCATGTAGTGATTGCCAAAACCTTGACGTAAACCTACTGTCGCGATCAGATATAATGGAAATATGTACTCCATGTCTTGAAACAACTTCCTTCATGTATAATCGTACCAATTTTTCCATCTTATCCATTTTCTTCATAGGTAGGAAATGTGCAGATTTGGTGAGATGGTCGACAATTACCCAAATGGTGTCATAACCCCATGCAGTCTTTGGTAGCTTCGTGATGAAATCTATAGTAATACATTTCCATTTCCATTCAGGGATTTCTGGTTGTTGAAGCACACCTGATGGTTTCTGATGTTCCCCCTTGACTTTGGAGCAAGTCAAACATTCTCCAATGTATGTTGCAATATCAGCTTTCAAATTTGGCCACCAAAAGTGTGCCTTAAGATCTTGATACATCTTTCCAGCTCCGGGATGTATCGAGTATCTCGTCTTATGTGCCTCATCTAAAACCAATTTTCTTAACCCTTTAAACTTCGGTACCCAAATGCGTCCAGCGAAGTATCGGGTTCCGTCTTCACGTGTAACAACCTGTTTATCTAACCCTTTAAGCATCTCATTTCAAAGTTTTCTTCAGAAAGAGCTCCTTGTTGAGCCTCCTTAATTTGGGTAGTGAGCTTTGTACAAATCTTCATATTCATTGCTCGTACTCGAATCGGATCTCTTTCTTTCCTGCTTAAGGCATTTGCTACTACATTTGCCTTCCTAGGATGATAGCAAATTTCACAATCATAGTCGTTTATCAGCGCAACCCACCTACGTTGCCTCATGTTCAGTTATTTTTGGTTGAAGATAGGTTGAAGGCTTTTATGGTTGGTATACACAGTACATTTAACCCCGTACAAGTAGTGTCTCCAAATCTTTAATGCAAACACCACTGCTCCCAATTCTAGATCATGAGTCGTATAATTTTGTTCATGGATCTTCAGTTGTCGGGATGCATATGCAATAACCTTCTTTCATTGCATGAGGACACAACCAAAACCTTGTCGCGAAGCGACACAATAAATTACAAAATCATCATTTCCTTCAGTAACGATAGAATAGGCGATGTAGTCAACTTCTTCTTCAATAATTAAAATGCGGCTTCCTGCTCAGAAGTTCATTCGTACTTCTTCCCTTTATGTGTTAATGTTGTCAATGGTTTGGCTATCCGGGAAAAATCTTGAATAAACCTTCTGTAATAGCCAATAAGACCCAAAAATTGGCGTATTTGCGTCGGAGTCTTTGGGGTTTCCTATTTTTCAATGGCTTCAACCTTCACAGGATCGACCTGAATTCCTTGACTGCTCACGATGTGACCAAGGAATTGTACTTCCTTTAACCAAAAGGTGCACTTAGAAAACTTTGCGTATAACTGTTCTTTCTTCAACAGTTCTAGCACCGACCTTAAATGTTGCTCATGCTCTTGTTCATTTTTGGAATAAATAAGAATATCATCAATAAAGACGATAACAAACTTATCCAAATACGGACTGCATACCCGATTCATGAGGTCCATGAATACAGCTAGTGGGTTTGTCAGCCCGAAAGGCATGACTAAAAATTCATAATGACCGTAGCGTGTCTGAAATGAGGTTTTCGGAATATCTTCTTCTTTGACACGCAAATGATGATATCCCGATCTTAGATCAATTTTGGAGTAAACACGTGATCCTTGCAACTGATCAAACAAGTCATCAATTCTCGGTAATGGGTACCGATTCTTGATTGTTAACTTGTTTAATTCGCGGTAATCTATACACATTCGGAAGGATCCATCTTTCTTCTTGACGAATAAAATTGGAGCTCCCCGTGGTGAGGTACTCGGTCGAATGAATCTACGGTCCATTAATTCTTGTAACTGGCTTTGTAACTCTTTCATCTCAGACGGTGCAAGTCTGTATGGAGCACGAGCCACTGGTGCAGCTCCTGGTACTAAATCTATTTGAAATTCTACAGATCTAAATGGAGGTAATCTCGACAACTCTTCCGGAAAGACTTCATGAAAATATCTTGCCACAGGCACGTCGTTGATGCTCTTCTCTTTTTCCTTCGTTTCGACTTTATTAACATGTGCTAGGATAGCATAGCACCCTTTCTTCAAGCACTTTTGGACTTTCAAGAAGCTAATGAGTTTTAGCTTTGAGTTACCCTTCTCTCCATATATCATTACTGCCGTTTTATCCTTACGAGGAATGCGAATTTCCTTCTTGGCACACACAACCTCAGCTCCTATTTTGGACATCCAGTCCATGCCGACTATTACATCAAAACTTCCTAATTCTATGGGTATCAAATCAATTTTAAATGTTTCTCCAGCTAACTTTATTTTACAATCACGGCGAATTTTATCGGCTTTAATTAGTTTACTATTAGCTAACTCAATCATGTACTTAGCATCTAGAGGTAATGATGAAAAATTCAATTTAGCGTAAAAGTCTCTACACATGTAACTTCTATCGGCACCAGTATCAAATATAATAGATGCTGATAAGTCATTAATGGTAAACGTACCCGTAACAAGCTTCGGGTCTTCACATGCCTCTCTAGCATTAATAACAAATGCTCTTCCCCGTGCAGGTCCGTTATTCTTTTCTGGATTCGGGCACTGGCTCTTAATATGACCCTGTTTCCCACACCCATAACAAGTAATAGTAGCCAGGGCAGTTCTATTTACATTGGTGGCAGGAGTCTTGGTGCCATTTGTATTTGTAACAGGAACCCAACAATCTTCAGCAAGATGACCCCTTCGATAGCATTTGTTGCACACCACATTGAAAAAACCAGTGTGATGTTTGTGGCATCTGTTACATAATGGATTACGCCCTTTGTAACCCGAGCTTGAACCACTACCCGCACCTTGCGTGGTTTCCTGTTTCTTGAGAGATTGTTGCTGGTGACCTCGATCACGGTTTCCATCCCACTTTCTTTTGTTATCCGATACCTTGGCATCGGTATTTGATGCGTTCTTATCCAGGATGATCTGATCCATTAGCTCGTTTGCCATGGTGATAGCTTCATGAATTGTCTTGGGTTTGGATGCTCTAACATTGGCCTTGATGTTCTTTGGCATACCATCTTTGTACAATTCAATCTTTCGCTCTTCCGTTAGTACAAATTCAGGACATAACAAGGCTAATTCCATGAATTGCCTATTATAGTTAGTAAGTTCCGTTCCGACAACTTTCAAATTTTGTAACTCGGCTTCCATCTTCCTAACCTCGTTCCTTGGGCAGTATTCGTTGATTAGCATATTTTTCAATTCCTCCCAAGGAGTATCATATGCTTCATCGCCCCCTACTGCTTTTACATAGTTTTTCCACCATGTAAGTGCACCATCCTGTAATGTGCATGAAGCATTGATAATGCTAAAAACGAACATATATTTCATAGCATTATCCCTCAAGAAAGATAAGCTTTTAGTTGCAATTGTTCTATTTACAACTGATATTCGTTTAAATAATAAAAGGTGAAGACAAAAGACAGATTCGATGAATTGAAGACGCAAACGATTAAAAAGCTCAAAAGTACAAAGTACAATCAAAGTGGTTCAAATTATTGATGAGAAAAGTCTAAAAGTTACAAGAGTACGAGCCGCAAAACGCAAAGTACAAGATATTAAATAGTACGAAAGGACGTTCGAAAATCCGGAACCGGGACCAGAGTCAACTCTCAACGAGCGACGCAACGGACTAAAAATTACAAGTTAACTATGCACATGAATATAATATAATATATAATTAATTCTTAAAATTACAAGTCAAACAATTCTGAGCTGGATTCCCAGGTCATGCGATCGCATGGCCAGAAGGCACAAATGCCATGCGATCGCATGGAGCAAAAAGGTTGGCCACATTGCTATAAAAGGCGCAGTTTCTGTCGAGTTTATCCATCCTAATTCAATCTCTCGCTCACAGATATATATATATATATATATATATATATATATATATATATATATATATATATATATATATACATATATATATTTATAATTTTAATTTTAATTTTAATTTAAGATTAATAATAATAAGGGTGTGTTAGCGAATGTTGTAAATGTGTAAGTCGAAATTCTGTCCGTGTAACGCTACGCTATTATTAATCGTTGTAAGTTATGTTCAACCTTTTTAAATTAATGTCTCATAGCTAAGTTATTATTATGCTTATTTAATGCCGAAGTAATCGTGATGTTGGGCTAAATATTAAGATTGGGTAATTGGGCTTTGGACCATAATTGGGGTTTGGATAAAAGAACGACACTTGTGGAAATTAGACTATGGGCTATTAATGGGCTTTATATTAACTAAATGATAGTTCGTTAATTTAATATAAAGATTTACAATTGGACGTACCTATAAATAACCACATACACTCGATCGGACACGATTGGCGGGATATTTATAAGTACTAATGATCGTTCATTTAACCGGACACGGGGATGGATTAATAATCAATAGACTTGTTGAAACAGGGGTGGATTACATTCAAGGGTAATTGGTGTAATTGTTAACAAAGTAGTAAAACCTTGGACTACACGCAGTCGATAACCTGGTGTATTCATTAAATAAAGTATTAAGACCTTGTTACAATTCGAATCCCCAATTAGTTAGAATATTTGACTTCGGGTATAAGGATAATTTGACGAAGACTCTCGCACTTTATATTTATGACTGATGGACTATTATGGATAAAACCGTATGGACATATCGAATAATCCATGACAAAGGAGAATTAACCCATAGTAATAAATTAAAATCAACACGTCAAAAATCATGATTACGGAATTTTAAATAAGCATAATTCCTTTATTTCATATTTCATCGCATTTTTATTTACTGTCATTTATTT
Source organism: Rutidosis leptorrhynchoides (assembly GCF_046630445.1). Taxonomy (NCBI): domain Eukaryota; kingdom Viridiplantae; phylum Streptophyta; class Magnoliopsida; order Asterales; family Asteraceae; genus Rutidosis; species Rutidosis leptorrhynchoides. The sequence continues at coordinate 343,614,960 of NC_092336.1, forward strand.
ATTGCACTTTTAATTATCGTACTTTTTAATTATCGCAATTTTATTTATCGTAACTTTAATTTATCGCACTTTAATTATCGTTATTTACTTTACGCTTTAAATTAAGTTATTTTTATTTTTAATATTTTACATTATTTTTTAACTGCGACTAAAGTTTAAAATCGACAAACCGGTCATTAAATGGTAAAAACCCCCTTTTATAATAATAATATTACTTATATATATATATATATATATATATATATATATATATATATATATATATATATATATATATATATTACAAATATAGTTTTAAAAATATAGCGTTAAACTTGGCTAGCTCCCTGTGGAACGAACCGGACTTACTAAAAAATACACTACTGTACGATTAGGTACACTGCCTATAAGTGTTGTAGCAAAGTTTAGGTATATCCACTTTTTAAATAAATAAATAACTTGTGTAAAATTGTATCGTATTTAATAGTATTTCGTTGTAAAAATTAATAGTATTTTGTACCCCTTCGCTTTAACATCAAGTATTTTTGGCGCCGCTGCATGGGGACTGCTTAAACGCCGGAAGCGAAACGCTATATATAAAAAAAAAAATTTTTATTAAGTTGTAATCTATTTTTGTAAAAATATACGTTTTAAATATTAAAAATACAAAAATACAAAAACAAGAAAAAGAAAAATATATCTATATTTTTAAGTTTAGTTAAATTAAAAAGTTTATTTTTTTTATTGTGAAAAGTTATAAAAACTAATAAGTTATATTTATATTTTATATATATTAAAAACAGAAAAAAATATAAATATAAAAAGTATACGGGCCATACTGTAGCGGCCCACAACTTCTGGCCCGGTTTCCTAATTCATGCGACCGAATGAAAATTTAACTAGCACTCCATGCGATCGCATGGAGTGATTTGACTGGCCTGATCCTAGAACGTACGAATTAGGGTTACGTATAATTATTATTATTATCAATTAATTAGTTAATTAGGGTTAGTTTATTTTAATATCTAGTTTAGTTTTAAATTAATTTATATTTTTAAGTTTTATTTAGTTTTATTAAATATATAAAAATCAATACTTTTATAAAATAATAATATAAAAATAATATTTTTATAAAAATTGTATTTTTATAACCTTAAGTTTTATTTTTAAATTTTTTATCTTTTTAATCATTTATTCGTAATATTTATTTTTATCGCTCGTAATTAGTTTTTAATTTAGTATTTTGCCATAGTTATTTTTATTTCTAGACTCTTAGGCTTTGCCGTAAAATCCCTTAAGTGCTTTTTCTTTAGATTAAAATTTAGACGCTTTAGAATTTTACGACGTCGCTCATCGCTTTAATATTTAATAGACTTTAGTACCTTTTTAAGTTATTACCGTTTTGGATATAGAATTCCATTTAAGCTTTAATACCTTTAGACGTAAGTTTTAATATTTAGTTTTTAGACTTTTAAGTTTCGACGCTGCATTTTATTATTTTTCGACGCTTATTTTTCGACCTTTTATTTTTCGACGTTTTTCGACCCGCTCTTTTTCTTTCTTATTTCTCTACGCTCTAGTTTTTAGGACATAGAATTTTCTATTTCTTCTCTAAAATTTCAAAACGAAAAATTATTTTAAGGGGTTAAATTGATAGACATCCAAAATTTTCTGGTTCGTAGTAATAGTTGGATTTGTTAGTGCCGAGTTGTGGGCTTCCGATTTAAAGGGTCCTGGCTACCTGCTGCATCTATTGGCTATTCGAAATGTGGGAAAAATCAAAAAAGTCTATTAATTTGATAACTTATATAATTTTTATTTTTATAACTAATAGGATATTCAGTGAATGCACCGAGCAATACGTTCACCACCTTTTATACGTTCACCACCTGTAAATCGATCAAGACATCTAGCCAATATTGTCGCCATTGATTTTTCTTTAGAATCATCATCTAGTTAACCAAGTACTCCAATTCAAATTTCCGATAATCCATTTTTTGAACCCGACCTCACAATTGAGAATCCGGAGGATATTCAGGGACAATTCAGAGATCCTGAACCACTAATCATTCCTCCTGAACCACTAATCATTCATCCAGAGATTGTCGAGGAAGAAACAAATTCAATCATGGGAAATCTGGAACCTCTAAGTATGGAAGATCGAATGAGGGCTAAACGCACTGGCCAAGGTCACACAATTACTCAACCAGACATTAATGTGCCAGATTATGAAATCAAAGGACAAATCTTACACATGGTGACTAATCAATGCCAATTTAGTGGTGCACCGAAGGAAGATCCAAACGAACATCTTTGAACCTTTAATAGGATCTGTACTCTATTTAAAATTAGAGAACTGGAGGATGAACAGATCTATCTCATGTTATTTCCCTTGACTTTAAAGGGAGAAGCCAAAGATTGGTTAGAATCGTTACCTGAAGGGGAGATTGATACATGGGATGTTTTAGTTGAAAAATTTCTTAAACAATTCTTTCCGGCATCTAAAGCCATGAGACTTCAAGGAGAAATTGTTACGTTCACGCAAAAGCTAAATGAAACTCTATATGAGGCGTGGACAAGATTTGGAAAGTTATTGAGAGGATGTCCGCAACATGGTTTAGATACTTATCAAATAGTACAAATATTCTATCAAGGATGCAACATCACTACATGAAAAGACATCGATATAGCAGCTGGTGGTTCCATTATGAAGAAAACCGCAACTGAAGCTTACAAAATTATTGATAACACTGCTTCCCACTCACATGAGTGGCACCAAGAAAAATATATCGTTAGATCATCTAAAGCGGCTAGAGCCGATTATAGCCATGACTTTGATTCCATGTCTGCAAAGATAGATGTTGTTGAGAGACGAATGGAAAAGATGACTAAGGATATTCACTCAATACGAATTAGTTATGAGTAGTGTGGAGGACCACATTTGACAAAAGATTGTCTCAGTATTGAACAAACAATTGAATAAAGAGAGAATGTTTCATACATGAATCAAAGGCCTGTAAATAATTATCAGAATAATTATCAACTGCCAAGACCAATCTACAATCAAAACCAGAATTATAACCGAAATGTTCCATATAACAATCAACAAGGTCCTAGCAATCAACAAGTATCCAATAATAATTACAACCAGCAAAGACCTATTTTCCGAATTAAACCACCACAAACCGATGATAAAAAGCCAAATTTAGAAGACATGATGTCGAAGCTAGTTGAATCCCAACCTCAATTTTTCACATCTCAGAAACAAATGAATGAACAAAATACTCAAGCATTTAGAAATCAACAAGCTTCAATCTAAAATCTGGAACAGGAAGTGAGCAACCTAGCAAGGTTGATAGGTGAAAGAAAACCGGGAAGTCTACCTAGCGATACAAATGCTAACCCCCGGAATGAAACAACTAAAGCCATTACCACGAGAAGTGGTATTACACTTAAACCACATGAAATACCTGTAATTTCTGATGATGCTATTCCTACTCCACAAGAACTACAACCAGAGCAAGATAAGGAAACAGAACCGGTAGTTGAAAAGGTTAATGAAGATAACACAGTTAAGGAAAAACCTTATGTTAAACCATATCAACCACCACTTCCTTACCCGAGTAAAATGAGAAAAGAAAGACTTGAAGCCGAGCAATCCAAATTCTTGGATATGTTTAAACAAATAAATGTCAATCTTCCTTTCATTGATGTGATTTCAGGAATGCCAAGATATGCCAAATTCCTGAAAGATCTAATCACAAATAGAAAGAAAATGGAAGAACTCTCAGCTGTTACTATGAATGCTAATTGTTTTGCAGTGCTGTTGAATAAGATACCAAAAAAATTATCAGATCCAGGAAGTTTCACAATTTCATGTTTTCTGGGTAGTCTTAGTTCAATAGAAGCATTGGCAGATTTAGGTCTAGTATAAATCTAATGCCGTATTCATTATACGCTAAACTAGACCTTGGAGAATTAAAACCAACACGAATAAGCATACAACTAGCTGATCGATCACTAAAATATTCTAGAGGGATAATGGAGAACATGCTAGTTAAAGTTGGTACTTTAGTATTTCTAGTAGATTTTGTTATTCTGGTCATGGAAGAAGATTCTCGAGTTCCTCTCATATTAGGAAGACCATTCTTAAACACGGCTAAAGCAATAATAGACGTGTTCGGTAAGAAACTGACCCTAAGTATAGAGGACGAGAGTGTTACCTTTTCTATTGATAGAGCCATGCAACAACCGCAATCTGCAGATGACACATGTTATTATATTCAAACTATAGATTCACATGCAGAATTGTTAGAAGAATTTCCAGAATTAGAAAGAACAGGAGAATGTTCTTTAGGAGAAGGGACTGAACCAATTGATGAAGCTGAAATGTTAGCTACACTCATGGCTAATGGATATGAACCAACAACAGAAGAAATTCAAATGCTAAAAGAAGAAGACAGATATCGATACAAATCATCGATAGAAGAACCACTGACATTAGAGTTAAAACCACTTCCAAACCATTTGGAATATGCTTATTTACATGGTGAATCTGAATTACCTGTAATAATATCGTCTTCTCTTACTGAAAATGAAAAATCTCAACTCATTACTGTGCTAAAAGCTCATAAACCAGCTATTGCATGGAAGATTCATGACATTAAAGGCATAAGTCCTTCGTATTGCACACATAAAATCCTTATGGAAGAAGGTCATAAAGTGTATGTGCAACGCCAACGAAGACTAAATCCTAATATGTAAGATGTTGTTAAAAAAGAAATTATTAAACTGCTAGATGCAGGATTAATTTATCCAATCTCTGATAGTCCATGTGCAAGCCCAGTTCAATGTGTACCTAAGAAGGGTGGCATGACTATCATCACAAATGAAAAAAATGAGCTTATTCCTACTAGGACTCTAACAGGATGGCATGTTTGTACTGATTATAGAAAATTAAATGACGTCACCAGAAAAGATCACTTTCCCTTACCTTTTATTGATCAAATGTTGGAAAGATTAGCCGGAAATAGTTACTACTGTTTTCTTGACGGTTTTTTCGGATATTTTCAAATTCCAATAGCACACGAGGACCAAGAGAAAACCACATTCACGTGCCCTTATGGTACTTTTGCTTACAAACGCATGCCATTTGGACTTTGCAACGCCCCTGCAACCTTTCAAAGGTGCATGATGGCGATTTTTCATGACATGATAGAAGAATGCATGGAAGTATTCATGGATGACTTTTCAGTCTTCGGTGATACTTTTGAAACATGTCTAGTTAATCTTGAACGAATGCTTATTAGATGCGAACAATCAAATCTAGTTCTTAATTGGGAGAAATGCCATTTCATGGTCAAAGAAGGCATCGTTCTTGGTCATAAAGTCTCAAAGGAAGGAATTGAAGTGGATAGAGCTAAAGTAGATGTAATTGCTAAACTTCCACATCCTACCAATGTTAGAGGAGTTAGGAGTTTTCTAGGGCATGCCGGTTTTTACCGACGTTTAATAAAAGATTTTTCTAAAATTGCCACTCATATGAATAAACTCCTAGAAAAAGATGCTCTATTCATATTTTCAGATGAATGCATCAAATATTTTAATATTCTTAAAGAAAAACTCACTAATGCGCCGATCATGATAACTCCAAATTGGAATCTACCATTTGAACTCATGTGCGATGCAAGTGATTTTGCAATGGGAGCCGTTTTAGGACAAAGGATTAAAAAATGATTTCAACCTATTTATTACGCTAGTATGACATTACAAGGAGCATAAACGAATTACACAACTACTGAAAAAGAACTCCTTGCTATTGTCTTTGCTTTTGACAAATTTGGTTCAAATCTCGTTCTAGTAAAAACGGTGGTTTATACCGACCATTCTGCTCTTAGATACCTATTTTCGAAACAAGATGCCAAACAACGATTAATACGTTAGATCTTACTCTTACAAGAATTCGATATTGAAATCCGAGACAAAAAGGGAGCAGAAAATCTCGCAGCTAATCATCTTTCTCGTCTTGAAAATCCTGAATTAGAAGTTCTAAATGAATCGGCTATACAAGATAACATTCCTGATGAATATCTATTGAAGATAGATTATAGTGAAATTCCATGGTTTGCAGACTATGCGAACTACTTAGTATGTGGATTCCTTGAAAAAGGGTTGTCGTACCAAAAACGAAAGAAATTCGTTAGTGATATAAAACACTATTTCTGGGAAGATCCACATTTATTTAAAAGTTGTCCCGATGGAATAATACGCCGATGTGTATTCGGGGATGAAGCCAGTCAAATCTTAAACCATTGTCACACAGGACCAACAGGAGGGCATTATGGGCCTCAACTCACAGCAAGAAAAGTCTATGACGCTGGATTCTATTGGCCTACAATTTTCAAAGACGCACACCTTCTTTGCAAATCCTGTGATGCATGTCAAAGGGCTGGAAAAATAAGTCAACATGATGAAATGCCACAAAATTTCATTCAAGTATGTGAAGTGGTGTGTGTGAGTGCCGTATTAGAGTAATCAGGCGACAGAATTTGGGATGAGGTTTAGTATTTGACGTTTGGGGTATTGACTTTATGGGTCCATTTCCAAAATCTCATAATAATCTTTACATTCTCGTTGCCATTGATTATGTATCTAAATGGGTGAAAGCACAAGCTCTCCCGACTAACGATGCACGAGTTGTAGTCAACTTCTTAAAACGTCTTTTTACAAGGTTCGGAACACCGAAAGCTTTAATAAGTGATCGGGGTACTCATTTTTGTAATAATCAACTTGAGAAAGTTCTTAAAAGATATGGAGTAACTCATAAAATCTCAACCGCTTATCATCCACAAACAAGTGGACAAGTTGAAAATACCAATCGAGCTTTAAAATGTATTTTAGAGAAAACCGTAGGATCAAATCCAAAGGAATGGTCCATAAAATTGGAGGATGCACTCTGGGCTTTTAGAACAGCCTACAAAACTCCAATTGGAACCACACCTTTTAGACTCGTTTACAGAAAAGCATGTCATCTTCCAGTAGAAATTGAACACAAAGCATTTTGGGCTTTGAAGACATGTAATCTTGATTTACATGAAGCCGGACGTCTACGGTTAAGTCAACTAAACGAATTAGAAGAATTAAGACATGAAGCATACAAAAATTTGTTAATCTATAAGGAAAGAACGAAGAAATGGCATGATAAAAGAATCAGAAGTTCAAAAGAATTTAAGGAAGGAGACCGAGTTCTTCTTTTCAATTCACGATTCAAGCTATTTCCTGGAAAATTGAAATCAAGATGGTCTGGACCATTCATAGTTAAAAGAGTTTTCCCATACGGAACAATAGAGTTAATAAATTAAAATGGGATTGAATTTAAAGTTAATGGTCACAGAGTTAAACATTACATACATGGTCCAATGGAAGTTGAAGATGAAGTTAATCACAATTTCGACACCACAGCTAACTAAGTGTGAGAAGATTCGAATCTTTTAAGGGTAAAATATATTTCTGTTAGAGTTAGATATTCTATTTTCGTGTAGTTTCCGAGAATGGAATCCGAATGGTCTTTCCCTGGCAGACCCTAAAGAACTAGTCTTCTCCCTCCATTCTGAATTTTTATTTTTATTTTTAGGTTTTACGAGATGAAGAATTCCTTTAAACTAAACTATGGTCTAATGCTACATGCTATGATTACTAAACGTAATAATGACACCCTTCCGAGTGAATTGGTATCAATCATAAGAGGCAAAATGGATGGAGTAAGAAAAGAACTCAGGAAAGATCATCATAAGACACATTTTGGTAAAGAAAAATCAAAATCCGCAACAAAAAGAAGAGCAGGACACCTTGAAAGATGTCATAAATGCAGAAAATGGTCACACGAAGGTAAATGTTCAAATAATCAAACATATTCAAATACCGAATTTGTTACTCTATGCAGAGAAGGACCATTCATATGTTTAGAAGAAAAGATATTGAAGAATCGAGGTTACGCTTATGTAGCTATGGAAAACCAAATCACACGACTCTCCTATGAGTCGGCTAAAGCAGGTCTCTGAGAATTCTATCTCACAGGTAAGTATGTACAGTTTTTATTTTTGTTTTTTATTGCTTTTAACCTTTTGATAATAAACGCTGAATCGTTCACTATAAAGTATTAAATTGGTATTCAATAAAATTAAGTATGCGTAACCGAAATTATTGATATCATAAAAAAATTTATTACATCATTGTGAAATTTACCATTTATTCTTAAGGTATAAATATCTTTAATCAATCAATCCAAAATATTTCAAAAATTCGTCAGGAGTAAAACTATGTAATATAGTCGAAATTACTTTACCGAAAAGAGGAGCCTATATTTTTGTTAATATTTGATTGATTAAAGTGGGATAAAAGACCAAAAAGATTTTTAATTTTAATTTTTATCTTGTTTTTTTAAATTATTATATAAATATTAAATTAATATTGTAAACTTTTTAAATCATTATATTTAAGTTTTAAATATTTTAAAACTTAATATTTTTAATATAAGTTTGTAAAATTAATGTACAAAAATATTAATAATATTAATATGAAATTTTATGCATTTTAAATTTAAGTTTGGTGTGAATTTAAAAACAAAAATTTACTTTATTTCATTAAGTTAAAAATTTGATATTTAAAATTCGTCGTGAGTTGAAAACTAGGTCGTTGAACCGAAATTGCTTTACCCGAGGGCGGGAGGAGAAATTTTATTATCATTATTTTTAATCTTATTGAATTAAAGTATGCCAAAAATATTAAAAAAACCTAAAAATCTTTACTTTTAAAACAACGCTTAAAAAGTGACAAATTTTAAAATTTTGTCAAGAGACGGACTAGGGCAACGATCCGAAACGCCCTCATCCTAAAAAGAAACAAAATTTTTAAAATTTATTAATTTATGTTTTTATTAGTTAAAGGTTTTTATATAAAAAAAAATCAGACCTCATGCTCTCTAATAGGGTTTCCTCTTCAAATCCATGCGGTCGCATGGAGGCCAAAATTTGGTCAGGAATAAAAGACCAGCTCGCTGTTCTGTCTCAACACAAAACACACACACATACCCGAAAATACTCCGAAACACTCTCAAAAATTCGCCATTTTCACCATAATTCATCAAATTTCTTGCTTTAATCATGAATTTGTTAAGAAGTTTTTCAAGAAAGGTAAAGATTTCACCCCTAAACTCTTTAAATTTTCAGTTTTAGTGTTCTTGAGCTAATTTTTACCTAATTTTATTTTGTTAATTTCTAGTGTAATTAGAGTTAAATTGTTAGTATATTATGCATGTATAACCTAGATTGATGCTATTTAACATGATTTGAAGTCAAAAACTTCAAAATTTTTAGAAATCTAGGGTTTGTGTTCTTGAGCAATTTGGGGCTTTTTGATATAAACAGGTTATGGCCGATTTTTGTCATGAATTATTGCTAAATTAAGTAGTATAACATGTTTAGGTAGCTAAATGATCCAAACTTTGATCCTAAACATGATTTTTGAGAATTAAAGTAGACTTTTTAAGTCTAAAATTCTTGAACTTGATTAAATTGATGTAAATGTCATTTGAAACTTGTTTAATTGCTAGTAATGATTATTTTGACATGTTATTTGAGTAGAATGCTTATGAACTTTGTAAACATTTTCATATATTCTTATTTGAAAAAGTGTAGAATTGTTAAAATTGTGAAAATGTGTATAAGTTTAATTTTGATTGAACATGTTATTGTAATTGTTTTAATTTGTTATTTTGCTAACACTAATGCATATTTGGATGCACAAATTTTGTGTTTAATGTATTTTGCAGAGATATACCGATACTGATGGTGCATCATCATCATCTAGGCAACCTTCTCCGGAACCTGAACCAGAAATGCAATATGAACAGTAGCAACAACAGGAACAACAACAACAACCTGATCAACACATACCATACTATGATCCGCAACAAGAATATGTTAATGCCTACGTTCAATTTCCAATTCATCCGATAATAGAAAACCCAACGATTCAAGAAGAACAGTTGCATCCCGACGTATCAAAGTAACAAATTTAAACTGGTAACGAAAAATGTAGAAGTACCGAGGGTAATTGATTGGGAACCTTTGGAAAGGGTCCAACTAGCTAAATCATTTAGGCAGCATCTGATCCAAAGGTATGGGAACTCTTCTTTTCCCGATTGGGAACGTTTATTCACCATTCGTTGGCCTGTATATAAAGAATGGTGTGTTGAGCTTATGAGTACTATAGTGTTAGATACAAATGTAGTTAGGTTAGATGATAGAAGTTTTCTTAGATTTTTACTTGGCCGTAGGATGTATAGGATGTCCATGCTGGACATGGCCAGGGCTTTACAGATTTACACTCCTGGTGAATTACTACTACCTGATTGTACAAATTTGATTTATCATGGTGAAAGGGTAGATAGGAATTTTGACGCGGACGATGTCTGGAGGCGTATGTCAAATTATAATGTTTTTACGCTGGGAGGAAGACACTCCTATTTAGATATTAATAAAGCAGAGCTTCGTATTATACATAGATTTTTATCTAATTCGATTACACAAAGAGGTAAAAACAAGAAGAAGATGACCTTACACGACTTATTTTACCTTAAGTGTATTCGAAACACTAGAAGCTTTGTTAATATCCCCTACTATGTTGGTTTTTATCTTTCCAAAATGGTAGCAGGAATACAGGACGGGGGAATAATAGGAGGAGGTATTTTTGTTACTCTTATTGGAGAGTATTTGGGAGTAGATAAGGATCAACGGGGTCCACTGATGGTGTGTAGGGAACAGGTTGATACTTTAGGATTGAAGGTCTATCAGGGTGCAAAGGTATTAAAGATCAGACGCAATCAGGCAGTACCATATGATGGTCATCATCCACATTTAGAGAGAGGTTCAGATGAGGAAATGGAGGAACTGGATGACATTAGGGATGTCATTAGGGAGGCTATGACTGACGTTTACCAACGTATAGATGAGGTAGAAATGACAAACGAGGCTAGACATAGTCAATTCAAGCAGTGGCACGCCGAGAATGTGTACGAGCATTCCAGGCAACGACAGCATGATAGATGGCACTATCATCAGCATCAGATCATGAGCCAGCTATCACCTCAGGTACCAAATAACTACGTACCGACCCGACCTGCTTACTATCCTCCACACCAGCCTGATATGCGACCACCATTTACTCTCTACGACCCTAATCAGGCCTATCAGTACACCTATAACCAACCGTGGAACCCGCCCGACGACATGAACTGGAACCCCTATCCAGATTGATACAGTTCCTGTTGGTATTTTTATCTTTTATTATTTTTATTTACTTATATTTAAAACATATAATATTGTGATACTTTTATGTAATTTTTAACATATTTTTTTTATTTTATTACTAATATTTCGTATTTATAATTCGAAAGTGGGATGTTAAGTCCCATTTCAAATTACCATGCATGTTATTATTTGTATGTATGTATTTTGTCAATTGTACACAACAGGGTAAAACAGCGCACTTTCAAAGACTGGCATTAAGTTCAGCAAAAGCTACTAATTTTGACGATAAAACGAAAAACAAATGTGATGTAACAACAAGACGAAATGAACAAATGATGTGCACCATTTATCATTCAATAAACAAACGCCAATATGTTTGGACACTTTGGTAAAATTTAATCATTTTTCTATGCTACTCACCATCAATAATTTAAATTGTACCGATTTCTTGCAAATGAGGGCATTGCAAGATCTTAAGTGTGGGAAGGGGTTAAATTCTTTTGGATTTTTAAAATTTTAAATTTAAACACTTGGTTACCATTAAATATACTAGTAACGCAATAGTTGTATTAGAATCTAGTGCTCTCTGATAATAAAGAACAGCCCTAGTCTTATATACTGACTACCCAATTCTAGTAAAAATTTTCAAAATTTTCAATTAAATGAACTCAAAATCATGTTTATACATATTTATGAACGATAAAACTAGGTGTTAACACCGAAATTATTGTTACCTCGGAAAGGACATAAATTGAGAAACAACCTAAAATGTTAGAATTCATTTAAAATGGAATAGAGAAAAATAAAAAGGCAAAGAAAGGAAAATAAAAGCCAAGTATGGGAAAAATTTACCAAGTTATTTAGAACATATGTCACATATTTTTGTACAAATAATTGAAGATACTTTTATTTTGGACAAAATTAACTGTTTTACCCGGTAAATTATAATATATTTGAAAGACAAATTGATCTACACGATGAATCAATTCCATCATTAAAAGGAAGTAAAGTCTTCCGAAAAAGACACGTGCTTCTTGATTTAGGTCAGGAAGTTGTCGTCCAGACCTGTTGTAGAGTCTACAAAAAACCTTGAAAAGTTTTCTCGAAAATCAGCTGGAAATCCACGGACCTCAGCATCAAACAGGGTCGCCAAGTGGTCAAACTTTTCCTAACCATGAGAGGATCTGTCTCGTACAATGGGGGGCACCATGAAAATTAGCTTATAAGACTAATGAATCAGATCCCCAGAAAGGATTGACCACTTGGAATTCGATGGAATTCGATGATATCTAAACTCGAGCTTGAACGAGAAAATATTTTGATCAAAATTACAAAAGGATTTGTTTTCTGAAAACCCATTTTCAATGCGTTCATTACCATTGAACGTAAAATCCTAGGAATTCACATGGAATTCATTAGGTCACCTGAACCAAATCGGGTGTCAACCGTACGAACAGTGGTTGCATAGCATGGTCAAAGACAGGACCTTGTGCCAGACCGAAAAATTATAGGGTGATCTTTACTATTGCTCCTACAAAGGATAGTAATTGCATCCGACACGATATAGACCATAATCAAAAACATGTCACGGGACATTTCCTCAACAGTTGCTTGTTCAAACGCTTTCCTTTACAACCGGACGGTAGTTTACCGAAAGGTAATATACGGAGCAAGTATACTGGACGTGTTGCTTTCCCAATACAGGGTTAGCAAGTGGGTGACACAAAACCTCAAGTTTTGAGCTAAAATTTTCAAATCTGAAACCCACAAAACCCACAAAACCCACAAAAACATTTTGCAAACACCGGTGAAGGGTTATTCCGAAAAATTTATCTAGGGTAAAAGCTAGATTGAATTTTCAAAAGATCAAATGTTTTCATAAAGATCCAATTTCCTTAAGGATCTAAATTTTCATAGTCATGTGGGACTGTAAACCACAACGTTACTATCATTGTTTATACTGCCAAATCAAAATCACTGATGTACAAAGTGTGAAGAATAAAGAAGTGATTCTAGTATTTTTATTTCAAGACTATATTGCTTGAGGACAAGCAACGCTCAAGTGTGGGAATATTTGATAATGCTAAAAACGAACATATATTTCATAGCATTATCCCTCAAGAAAGACAAGCTTTTAGTTGCAATTGTTCTATTTACAAGTGATATTCGTTTAAATAATAAAAGGTGAAGACAAAAGATAGATTCGACGAATTGATGACGCAAACGACCAAAAAGCTCAAAAGTACAAAGTACAATCAAAGTGGTTCAAATTATTGATGAGAAACGTCTAAAAGTTACAAGAGTACGAGCCGCAAAACGCAAAGTACAAGATATTAAATAGTACGAAAGGACGTTCGAAAATCCGAAACCGGGACCAGAGTTAACTCTCAACGCGTGACGCAACGAACTAAAAATTACAAGTCAACTATGCACATAAATATAATATAATATATAATTAAATCTTAAAATTATATATATATATATTATATTATATATTAAAACCGCCAGCAAACTAGCAAACAAACAATTCTGAGCTGGATTCCCAGGCCATGCGATCGCATGGCCAGAAGGCACAAATGCCATGCAATCGCATGGAGCAAAAAGGTTGGCCACATTGCTATAAAAGGTGCAGTTTCAGTCGAGTTTATCCATCCTAATTCAATCTCTCTCTCACATATATATATATATATATATATATATATATATATATATATATATATATATATATATATATTTATAATTATAATTTTATTTTTAATTTAAGATTAATAATAATAAGGGTATGTTAGCGAATGTTGTAAGTGTGTAAGTCGAAATTCTGTCCGTGTAACGCTACGCTATTATTAATTATTGTAAGTTATGTTCAACCTTTTTAAATTAATGTCTCTTAGCTAAGTTATTATTATGCTTATTTAATGCCGAAGTAATCGTGATGTTGGGGTAAATATTAAGATTGGGTAATTGGGCTTTGGACCATAATTGGGGTTTGGATAAAAGAACGACACTTGTGGAAATTAGACTATAGGCTATTAATGTGCTTTATATTAACTAAATGATAGTTTGTTAATTTAATATAAAGATTTACAATTGGACGTACCTATAAATAACCACATACACTCGATCGGACACGATGGGCGGGATATTTATAAGTACTAATAATCGTTCATTTAACCGGACAAGGGGATGGATTAATAATCAATAGACTTGTTGAAACAGGGGTGGATTACATTCAAGGGTAATTGGTGTAATTGTTAATAAAATAGTAAAACCTTGGACTACACGCAGTCGATAACCTGGTGTATTCATTAAACAAAGTATTAAGACCTTGTTACAATTCGAATCCCCAATTAGTTGGAATATTTGACTTCGGGTATAAGGATAATTTGATGAAGACTCTCGCACTTTATATTTATGACTGATGGACTATTATGGACAAAACCGTATGGACATATCGAATAATCCAGGACAAAGGACAATTAACCGATGGCAATAAATTAAAATCAACACGTCAGACATCATGATTACGGAAGTTTATGTAGTGACCCAAACTTTTCCATGTTTATATATATATTAAATGAAATTGTTATTTACATGATTAAGTGTTTCCAACATGTTAAGCAATCAAACTTGTTAAGACTTGATTAATTGAAATAGGTTTCATATAGACAATTGACCACCCAAGTTGACCGGCGATTCACGAACGTTAAAACTTGTAAAAACTATATGATGATATATATATATGGATATATATAGTTAACATGATATTATGATAAGTAAACATATCATTAAGTATATTAGCAATGAACTATATATGTAAAAACAAGACTACTAACTTAATGATTTTGAAACGAGACATATATATAACAATTATCGTTGTAACAACATTTAATGTATATATATATCATATTAAGATATATTAATACATCATGATATCATGATAACATAATAATTTAACATCTCATTTGATTTAATAAACAACGGGTTAACAACATTTAACAAGATCGTTAACCTAAAGGTTTCAAAACAACACTTACATGTAACGACTAACGATGACTTAACGACTCAGTTAAAATGTATATACATGTAGTGTTTTAATATGTATTCATACACTTTTGAAAGACTTCAAGACACTTATCAAAATACTTCTACTTAACAAAAATGCTTACAATTACATCTTCGTTCAGTTTCATCAACAATTCTACTCGTATGCACCCGTATTCGTACTCGTACAATACATAGCTTTTAGATGTATGTACTATTGGTATAAACACTCCAATGATCAGCTCTTAGCAGCCCATGTGAGTCACCTAACACTTGTGGGAACCATCATTTGGCAACTAGCATGAAATATCTCTTAAAATTACAAAAATATGAGTAATCATTCATGACTTATTTACATGAAAACAAAATTACATATCCTATATATCTAATCCATACACCAACGACCAAAAACATCTACAAACACTTTCATTATTCAATTTTCTTCATCTAATTGATCTCTCAAGTTCTATCTTCAAGTTCTAAGTGTTCTTCATAAATTCTACAAGTTCTAGTTTCATAAAATCAAGAATACTTCCAAGTTTACTAGCTTACTTCCAATCTTGTAGAGTGATCATCCAACCTCAAGAAATCTTTATTATTTATAGTAAGATATCTTTCTAATACAAGGTAATACTCATATTCTAACTTTGATTCAATTTCTATAACTATAACAATCTTATTTCGAGTGGAAATCTTACTTGAACTTATTTTCGTGTCATGATTCTGCTTCAAGAACTTTCAAGCCATCCAAGGATCCTTTGAAGCTAGATCCATTTTTCTCATTTCCAGTAGCTTTATCCAGAAAACTCGAGGTAGTAATGTTGTTCATAACATCATTCGATTCATACATATAAAGCTATCTTATTCGAAGGTTTAAACTTGTAATCACTAGAACATAGTTTAGTTAATTCTAAACTTGTTCGCAAACAAAAGTTAATCCTTCTAACTAGACTTTTAAAATCAAATAAACACATGTTCTATATCTATATGATATGCTAACTTAATGATTTAAAACCTGGAAACACGAAGAACACTGTAAAACCGGACATACGCCGTCGTAGTAACACCGCGGGCTGTTTTGGGTTAGTTAATTAAAAACTATGATAAACTTTGATTTAAAAGTTGTTCTTCTAGGAAAATGATTTTTCTTATGAACATGAAACTATATCCAAAAATCATGATTAAACTCAAGGTGGAAGTATGTTTTCTAAAATGGTCATCTAGACGTCGTTCTTTCGACTGAAATGACTACCTTTACAAAAATAACTTGTAAATTATATTTTTGACTATAAACCTATACTTTTTCTGTTTATATTCATAAAATAGAGTTCAATATGAAACCATAGCAATTTGATTCACTCAAAACGGATTTAAAATGAAGAAGTTATGGGTAAAACAAGATTGGATAATTTTTCTTGTTGTAGCAACGTGAAAATTGGTAACAAATCTATATTAATCATATCCTAGCTAACTTATATTGTATTATACATGTATTCTAATATATTATGTAATCTTGGGATACCATAGACACGTATGCAAATGTTTTGACATATCATATCGACCCATGTGTATATATTCTTTGGAACAACCATAGACACTCTATATGCAGTAATGTGGGAGTTAGCTATACAGGGTTGAGGTTGATTCTAAAAATATATATACTTTGAGTTGTGATCTAGCCTGAGACGTGTATACACTGGGTCGTGGATTGATTCAAGATAATATATATCAATTTTTTTCTGTACATCTAACGTTGGACAACTAGTTGTAGGTTACTAACGAGGACAGCTGACTTAATAAACTTAAAACATAAAAATGTATTAAAAGTATTGTAAATATATTTTGAATATACTTTGATATATATGTACATATTTGTTATAGGTTCGTGAATCGACCAGTGGCTAAGTCTTACTTCCCGACGAAGTAAAAATCTGTGAAAGTGAGTTATAGTCTCACTTTTAAAATTTAATATTTTTGGGATGAGAATACATGCAGGTTTTATAAATGATTTACAAAATAGACACAAGTGTGACGACCCGGGAATTTTCGACTAAATTTAAACTTAATCTATATATGATTTCGATACGATAAACAAAGTCTGTAATGTCAAGTCTCGAAAACTTTGGAACAGTTTACATGAATGCATTTGCCCTTTTGACTATGCCTGACGATTCATGAACAATTATGTGTAAATAGATATGTATGAATATATACATATGTGTAAGTGTTAATTTGAGAAATATTAACAACACATTAAACGGTTTAATTAACATGTAAATATATAAGGAAATCTATTTTATCACTTGTAAATGTTAGCAGAATATTGAACGTATAACTATATACTTATTCATTTTAGATAAACATTTACGTAATAAAACGTGTTATGTGATACGTGTATAGGAAAGGTATATTGAACTTATATATTCATGTACGTTTACTTTATGATATTTTTATTATTTTATTTCCATTTACTTGATCCACTTAGTAATTATTCTAATACATATATTAATATCTTGATATCCATGCACTCAAACAAAACACTTGCAATCTTAAGATTTGTTACTGTGTCTTGTACGAACTCCACATCAATTACCCATACCTTTATGTTTGATAATTGACTTATACCAATATAATCCACTACTTGCTCCACTTTCATATTATATATACGATTATATGGAAGAATCATCACCTAACCCATTTATATATATTCTCAATGTTTTACTTTAGGAAACATAATATCACATGTTTACAGTATCATATTAATATATTTATTAGTTAATAATATTAATTAAATATAAGTAATAAAGTCATAAAAATCGTAGTAAGCTATTACCAGTCTCAATCTATTTTTTTCTTTACTTTATCTATATTTGTTTGTATACCTCCTAAATGATTCTTCATGTCCACCCAATCATTCAGACAAGGACAAATTCGGTTTCAAGTCAATTTATGCTTTTAATATTTTTCATGCACCTGATTTCCGTGATTGAATGTCACAAGAAAGAAGTTAAATTGGGAAAAGATGGTGGTACCTGAATGTTTATAAAGGTTGACTAGCTTTTACATAATCATCTATCTATCTCTCGTCCTTTCTGTTATACATCTATATCTATCTAATCTCTATCATTTATATATACATATACATATTACATATAAAGATATAGATAACCACTTCAACTATCATATATATTTCTCTCCTTCTTCCTTGTGAAACCCAACATTACCTTTGCACCTTTCGCCACCCAAAATTATCATAATCGAAACCCTCTTCAACCTTATCACCATCAACACACGTGGTTACCTTTCTCTCTAGCTCTCCCACATAGCCTTGAATCATCACCACCTTCCTACTCGATATATAATCAGCCATAAACAACCACCTTGAACACTTCTCTTGTTCAAATCACCCATATCACCACCTTATCACTCCATAAACACGCCACCACCAACGTGAGTATGACCACCATCGAAAACCATTGCAACCCACCACCTTAAACTCCAAGAACAAAAACCCGTTTATCGACTGAAAAACCACACGCTACACCCTCACCATTATTATGAACCCATTTAACATCACCTAAATCGCCACGATCAAACCGAACTTTTATTTATTTTCTGGTTCAACCGATTATTAACCCATCATAAACACCATCACTTTTGGTTGTTATCACCCTTAAAAATCACCTTCAATCACCCCATGACAACCTTAAAAACATCGTGTAACCTGCAATTTCTCTATTAACTGTTTTCCGTTTACTCCTATGATCGGACAACAACTTTAGCAACTCATGCTGCTACTGTTATTCTCCTATTTCTGTTACATAATGAAGTGATGAGGATGAAGAGTTCAAGATATAGATGATGAAAACGAACAGGATAGGCTGTAAGATGTTTCTGTAACCAAACCGCAACACCTAGATTTTTTTTATAGATTGTTTATTTAGATCTTGGACTGCCATTTGATATAAAAAAATATATAAAGGATGCCACTTTATTTGTTGGCCGACATATAATCCCCCATATATGCAACTTGTTAAAAAAAAAGAAAAAAAAGGGGAAATCGAAAGTGACAGCTAGTTGTTCAATTCTGTTTATTTTTCGGACGAACATAAACCTTTTATCTTGGGCAAGTGAGCTGTAACTTTGATTTGATTCTTGGGCTTAACTTAATCGTAGTTGGGTTTACGAAGTTGGACTTTGAATTGTTGGGCCGTGATCCAAGTTTCTGTTGGGCTGCTGCTACGCTAAATATTAAGATATGATTATGATTGGGATGTCATGAGTGATGAGGACGAGTTGAGCATAAAGTGATGGTAATATTATTCGTTTTATAAGAATGGTGATTTGATGATTATAATTAGATTAAGATTGATAATGAGTATGTTAATGATGAGATTATGGCATGATGATGATAGATTTCACTGATAGGATTATGATAATGGTTAGTGATAATATGTGATGACTATGATACAAGATAGTGGAGAACTATGTTAGGGAGGAAATTGATAACACTTTGTATAGTTTAAATACATAAGAACGCAAGTTAATATCAAAAATGAGTAATGGTTCAATGGTTAGAGGTGTTTGTGATTATGAAGAGATCCTGAGTTCGAAGCCAGGCTGGGGTATTTTTTTTTTAAAGAAGAAGTAGAACAGGCTGAGCTATAGGTTAAATCAGAATTGGAATGGCGATGGAATGTTTAGGATATTATCGGGTTAGCGGGACGTCGCGGGTTCAAACCCGGACTTGGGCATTCTTGTTATTTTTAAGGGCTACTACTTGGAGGTAGTTTACTTATTACTCATTTTTATTATCATTATTATTATTATTATCAATTTTAAAGTATGTAGTATTATTATTGAAATTAAATTTTTATATAAAAATTACCATTTTTATTAGAATTATTATTATTATTATTATTATTATTATTATTATTATTATTATTATTATTATTATTATTATTATTAGTATTATTATTCTTATCATTATTATTATTAGTATTATTAATTATTAATATATCAAATAAAGATTTTCTATATAAAAAAATATATATTATTTACATAAAACATAACTATATTAAAATGTTGTTATAAATATTAATTATCTATTTATTGTATATAAAAATAAATATAGTTAATTTAGCTATTAATGAAACGTACAAGTTACCAAAATAACAATTAATAATAATACCATAATTTGTTCGAATTCCATTATATGTGTTAATATACATATAAATGATATAGGTTCGTGAATCCGAGGCCAACCCTATTTTTGTTCAAATGACGTCATATGTATTTTTACTACAAAATACAGTATGGTGAGTTCATTTGCTCCCTTTTACTCTTTACATTTTTGGGACTGAGAATACATGCGCTGTTTTTACAAATGCTTTATTAAATGCTTTTGAAATATGTTTTGAACTGCGAATACATGAAATGCTTTTATAAATGTTTGATGAGATAGACACAAGCAAAACATTCCTCGAATGAATTATTATGCAGACAGAAGTTCTGCGGATTATTATTGAATTTTGTGGACATGATAATTGCCACCGTTGAATTATGTGGACATGATAATTGCCACCGTTGAATTATGTGGACATGATAATTGCCACCAGTTGATATGAAAGTTATAAATCGAGAGAATGATTTTATACACAGGTTTGGTGTATGTTATTTTTGTGCACAAGATATGTGTACGGTTACTAAGATTAATGAAAGATGATTTTGTACACAAGAAAGGTGTACTGTATTTAAAAGATATCGCATGTACATTACAGGTGGGTATAGGATTCAAGCCCATTTGTACCATGCAGGATTTAAATCTTGTGGTCTATCAAAATGGTGAATTTTATTGTTTTATGATAAACCTATGAACTTACCAACCTTTTGGTTGACACTTTAAAGCATGTTTATTCTCAGGTATGAAAGAAATCTTCCGCTGTGCATTTGCTCATTTAGAGATATTACTTGGAGTCATTCATGACATATTTCAAAAGACGTTACATTCGAGTCATCGAGTTCATCAAGATCACTATTAAGTCAGTTATAGTTGGATGTATTATGCAATGGTATGCATGTCGTCAACTTTCAATGAAATGAAAGTTTGTCTTTTAAAACGAATGCAATGTTTGTAAAATGTATCATTTAGAGGTCAAGTACCTCGCGATGTAATCAACTATTATGAATCGTTTATAATCGATATGGACTTCGTCCGGATGGATTAGGACGGGGTATTTCAGTTGGTATCAGAGCGGTGGTCTTAGCGAACCAGGTCTTGCCTTAGAGTGTCTAACTGATAGTTGTTTAGATGCATTAGTGAGTCTGGACTTCGACCGTGTCAGCATGTCAAAAGTTTTGCTTATCATTTCTAGTCGGAAATCATCTGCTTATCATCCTTAGGAAATTATCTGCTTATCATTCTTAGTCTGGACATGTCTTACTGCCTCTATTGCATAGACAGTGTATAGATAAATTCATATCTTAGCATATCTGTTAGTATTACCTTTGCCTGACAGCTTCCGTAGATTCCTCCGTAACTTATGGGATTTTAGTATTATATATGTATATGTAAATTATGTATTGCAGGGTACTAATCACATCCTATAATCTAATTCTTATCGAAAATCCTTCATCTGATCGTACGAGATGAATCCCTCAACCAGTTCGAGTCCCTTGGATTTCGATAACTATTCCGATAGTTATTCCGACAGCTATTCCGACATGAATATTTACCTAAGCTCCGAAAACAGTGTCACCAGAATGAATCAACAAATCATCCATCCCCAATTCATCTAATTAGTTCGTAGTCGACTTAATCAATGGAGACGCGAAGAAGGTGATCCCTTCCGCCAACCGAATTCAACTCTTGGCGTAGAACCTGAAACACATACCGGGGAACCTGTTCGTAATACTATTTTCTTCCTCATTACCCAAATATCTCGCCATGATTATATACTATATCAAATTCAAAACCTTATTCACCCGTTTGTTCTAACCGCCAATCATCCCGGAGTGATCGAAGAAGTCAACGAGCTTCGCGCCTGAGTAATCAATTTGAAAAATATGGTGCAAAATGTACCAGATTCAGCAACATCACCAGCACTAACAGTACCATCAATAACAGCACCAGTACCATCAACAATCCGTGCTTCAATATCACCATCTGTACTTTGAGTATGATCTTCGTTCTACGTATCGTTCTACCTCATTTATCTTCGTTCGACATGGCGAATATGTAATCATTAAAGTTTTAGAGATTATTTATTCTAGTTCCAACCGAAAACTAAATGAGTTTAATATTATATTAACTCATTAAATCCATGATTACATCTGAAGAAAATATATATGTATATATGTTTTCATAAAGATTGTAATTATAAATTCTTTTGTACAAACTGTTAATGGTGAAAATATTTTAACGGGTAGGTAATACCTGAGGAATATTTAAATTTCATATTAATAAGTTACATTGTACATCCTTCGAATGTGATTCAACAGTCATTTACTATCCTAATTACATCCGCAGACATACATATTCGTTCACCACAAAATAACCATTTTCATTCAAATCTCATATTGGGATTTTGATCTATCAGAATCCAACAAGTGGCATAATGAAGAAAATGTTGGACAAAATAAAATTGTTAGAAACAAACAAATTAACTATGGAAAATTTTGTTAAGAATCCACGCTAAAGAAATCCTAGCTAACTGATCCTAGTTAACTGTTAATTCCGTATTACATTTTATTTATCGCATTTTTATTTATCACAATTTTAATTCTCGCAATTTTATTTATCGTCATTTAATTTCTGTTATTTATTTTACCCACTTTAAATATCGGGACACGTATACAAGGTTTTGACATATCATATCGACGCATCTATATATATTATTTGGAATAACCATAGACACTCTATATGCGGTAATGATCGAGTTCTCTATACAGGGTTGAGGTTGATTCCACAATAATATATATAGTTTGAGTTGTGATCGAGTCTGAGATGTATACGGGTCACGATACTTATTAATTAATTCGAATATTATATATTAAACTATATATGAATTATTGGACTGTCAACTGTGGAATATCGACTGTGTACTAATAACATTGGACAGTTAAAATGAATTAAAATATTGATTATAATATATGAAACTAAACAATTCTTCAAGTTTGCCACTTGATTTCATCTTAAACCTCATTTGTATTTTGACAATTACAATCTACGTTCAAACCTTTCATGATTCTTGAAAACACCTCAATCGAGAGTATGAACCAATCGCACTTCATCTACGGAAGAAGAGATTGACGCATATAGTTATGCACCTGAAAACACTCGGAACCTGAGTAAAACGTTTAACCCGTATCTGTGTTAGCTCTTTTAGCATTATTATTACCCAAAATAACTTGGTAATCCCTTTCAAAGTAGCAAATTTTATCACAGCTCCAGCAAGTCAACTTCGAATTTTCGTTCAAAACAACCTTATTATAACCTTGATATATACGTGTACTCTTTTATTGTTACCGAGGAACCTTTTATATTCCACGGCATTATCAGAAGATGTACCAGCAACTCCGTTGATCTTTGATTTTCTGAAAATCATTATATTCATTGAAACCCTATCATATACTTATCCGCATCTTGTAATGCTAATTGCAATATCAATTACTAAGAATCAGCAATCAGTATTTTGAAATCTCGCAGCATGTCTACATCAACAGTTATATGTATACATATAACATTTATCTCTGAGAATTACGATCTTCCATTCTGAAATTATGATAAGCACCCAGTCTACGAATCAATACTCGGAATGTTAAAAAAGTTGAATACAGCAGCAAAAACTGTACGCGACCTTAACCGTCGAAGGTATAAAGATAAAGAATAGTATGTTGGCAAAGCTCAGAAAAATTGGTACTGAAAAATAGATTGAGCTAACCATGAAGGAGACCAAGGACAAATACAAGGACTAAACCCTATATTCAAAGAATCCAGGTAATTCTAGATCCGATGAAACCTTCAACGAATATCTTGCTCCGTACTCACGTTAAAATTCTGCAAAAAAAAAAAAATTTAAAATAAAAAAAAAAATATTTTTCATCAACCATCAAACTTAGAAATTCCAAAATATCATCATAAATATCTTCGATATTTCTGAAGATATTTTCATAAATATTCTCGTCCGAAATTATTTATCTCTTTGTGTTATCTATATTACATCATAAAGGAAACTACTTTAGTTTCTAATTTTCTTTAAAATTCGAGTTTGAAATATGAATGTTATTGAAGTAATGTTGGGAACTGATGCATGAGTTAGTATAATATAATGACACTTGATCAACGTGATTATATTACAGTAAGTCATGCTGAGTTTCTAATGGAACGTGATGATTCACAGATCATAACGTCATCATGTGTCATGTTACACGACTCTTACATTCTACTAAATCTCTAAACAAAATCAAGAAGATATTTTCTTGATAATTTCATCTTTTCCAGTGACTTCTGATAATTTGGCAAATGTTTTGGAAATATGAACTGAAGTATAAAAGTTGAGAGTTGTGGGAATAATGGAACGGAAGAAGTTCATTTATAGTGGAAATACCAGACAAAGCAATCGAGACAGATGATCACATTTAACTAAAGAAATCTTAATTTCCATAAATTCCAAAGAATCAGATCTTATAGATTTCCAAAGACTTTCTTTTAAACCCCTTGAATTCCGGAATTTAACCAAGACAACGTCAAAAGCTAAGACGCACCTTATTTTTTTCTAAATTCAACCCTATCTACGTCAAAAGATATGACAAAACTTTATTTTTCCCATTTCACTCTTTTGTGTTAGCTTCACTCGTACTCTTTGAATAATCGAATTGTTTTATCCATATTACTCAGTGATGATAAAACTCTATTTATCAACTCATATTCGTCATGAAAATATTTTTATTGTTAGCCATGACCACCTTACTCAAATTTCGGGACGAAATTTCTTTAACGGGTAGGTACTGTGACGACCCGGGAATTTTCGACTAAATTTAAACTTAATCTATATATGATTTCGATATGATAAACAAAGTCTGTAATGTCAAGTCTCGAAAACTTTGGAACAGTTTACATGAATGCATTTGCCCTTTTGACTATGCCTGACGATTCATGAACAATTATGTGTAAATAGATATGTATGAATATATACATATGTGTAAGTGTTAATTTGAGAAATATTAACAAAACATTAAACGGTTTAATTAACATGTAAATATATAAGGAAATCTATTTTATGACTTGTAAATGTTAGCAGAATATTAAACGTATAACTATATACTTATTCATTTTAGATAAACATTTACGTAATAAAACGTGTTATGTGATACGTGTATAGGAAAGGTATATTGAACTTATATATTCATGTACGTTTACTTTATGATATTTTTATTCTTTTATTTTAATTTACTTGATCCACTTAGTAATTATTCTAATACATATATTAATATCTTGATATCCATGCACTCAAACAAAACACTTGCAATCTTAAGATTTGTTACTGTGTCTTGTACGAACTCTACATCAATTACCCATACCTTTATGTTTGATAATTGACTTATACCAATATAATCCACCACTTGCTCCACTTTCATATTATATATACGATTATATGGAAGAATCATCACCTAACCCATTTATATATATTCTCAATGTTTTACTTTAGGAAACATAATATCACATGTTTACAGTATCATATTAATATATTTATTAGTTAATAATATTAATTAAATATAAGTAATAAAGTCATAAAAATCGTAGTAAGCTATTACCAGTCTCAATCTATTTTTTTCTTTATTTTATCTATATTTGTTTGTATACCTCCTAAATGATTCTTCATGTCCACCCAATCATTCAGACAAGGACAAATTCGGTTTCAAGTCAATTTATGCTTTTAATATTTTTCATGCACCTGATTTCCGTGATTGAATGCCGCAAGAAAGAAGTTAAATTGGGAAAAGAGGGTGGTACCTGAATGTTTATAAAGGTTGACTAGCTTTTACATAATCATCTATCTATCTCTCTTCCTTTCTGTTATACATCTATATCTATCTAATCTCTATCATTTATATATACATATACATATTACATATAAAGATATAGATAACCACTTCAACTATCATATATATTTCTCTCCTTCTTCCTTGTGAAACCCAACATTACCTTTGCACCTTTCGCCACCCAAAATTATCATAATCGAAACCCTCTTCAACCTTATCACCATCAACACACGTGGTTACCTTTCTCTCTAGCTCTCCCACATAGCCTTGAATCATCACCACCTTCCTACTCGATATATAATCAGCTATAAATGACCACCTTGAACACTTCTCTTGTTCGAATCACCCATATCACCACCTTATCACTCCATAAACACGCCACCACCAACGTGAGTATGACCACCATCAAAAACCATTGCAACCCACCACCTTAAACTCCAAGAACAAAAACCCGTTTATCGACTGAAAACCACACGCTACACCCTCACCATTATTATGAACCCATTTAACATCACCTAAATCGCCACGATCAAACCGAACTTTTATTTTTTTTCTGGTTCAACCGATTATTAACCCATCATAAACACCATCACTTTTGGTTGTTATCACCCTTAAAAATCACCTTCAATCACCCCATGACAACCTTAAAAACATCGTGTAACCTACAATTTCTCTATTAACTGTTTTCCGTTTACTCCTATGATCGGACAACAACTTTAGCAACTCATGCTGCTACTGTTATTCTCCTATTTCTGTTACATAATGAAGTGATGAGGATGAAGAGTTCAAGATATAGATGATGAAAACGAACAGGATAGGCTGTAAGATGTTTCTGTAACCAAACCGCAACACCTAGTTTTTTTTATAGATTGTTTATTTAGATCTTGGACTGCCATTTGATATAAAAAAATATATAAAGGATGCCACTTTATTTGTTGGCCGACATATAATCCCCCATATATGCAACTTGTTAAAAAAAAAAAAAAAAGGGGGGAAATCGAAAGTGACAGCTAGTTGTTCAATTCTGTTTATTTTCCGGACGAACATAAACCTTTTATCTTGGGCAAGTGAGCCGTAACTTTGATTTGATTCTTGGGCTTAACTTAATCGTAGTTGGGTTTACGAAGTTGGACTTTGAATTGTTGGGCCGTGATCCAAGTTTCTGTTGGGCTGCTGCTACGCTAAATATTAAGATATGATTATGATTGGGATGTCATGAGTGATGAGGACGAGTTGAGCATAAAGTGATGGTAATATTATTCGTTTTATAAGAATGGTGATTTGATGATTATAATTAGATTAAGATTGATAATGAGTATGTTAATGATGAGATTATGGCATGATGATGATAGATGTCACTGATAGGATTATGATAATGGTTAGTGATAATATGTGATGATTATGATACAAGATAGCGGAGAACTATGTTAGGGAGGAAATTGATAACAGTTTGTATAGTTTAAATACATAAGAACGCAAGTTAATATCAAAAATGAGTAATGGTTCAATGGTTAGAGGTGTTTGTGATTATGAAGAGATCCTGAGTTCGAAGCCAGGCTGGGGTATTTTTTTTTAAAGATGAAGTAGAACAGGCTGAGCTATAGGTTAAATCAGAATTGGAATGGCGATGGAATGTTTAGGATATTATCGGGTTAGCGGGACGTCGCGGGTTCAAACCCGGACTTGGGCATTCTTGTTATTTTTAAGGGCTACTTCTTGGAGGTAGTTTACTTATTACTCATTTTTATTATCATTATTATTATTATTATCAATTTTAAAGTATGTAGTATTATTATTGAAACTAAATTTTTATATAAAAATTACCATTTTTATTAGAATTATTATTATTATTATTATTATTATTATTATTATTATTATTATTATTATTATTATTATTAGTATTATTATTCTTATCATTATTATTATTAGTATTATTAATTATTAATATATCAAATAAAGATTTTCTATATAAAAAAAATATCTTATTTACATAAAACATAACTATATTAAAATGTTGTAATAAATATTAATTATCTATTTATTGTATATAAAAATAAATATAGTTAATTTAGCTATTAATGAAACGTACAAGTTACTAAAATAACAATTAATAATAATACCATAATTTGTTCGAATTCCATTATATGTGTTAATATACATATAAATGATATAGGTTCGTGAATCCAAGGCCAACCCTATTTTTGTTCAAATGACGTCATATGTATTTTTACTACAAAATACAGTATGGTGAGTTCATTTGCTCCCTTTTACTCTTTACATTTTTGGGACTGAGAATACATGCGCTGTTTTTACAAATGCTTTATTAAATGCTTTTGAAATATGTTTTGAACTGCGAATACATGAAATGCTTTTATAAATGTTTGACGAGATAGACACAAGCAAAACATTCCTCGAATGAATTATTATGCAGACAGAAGTTCTGCGGATTATTATTGAATTACGTGGACATGATAATTGCCACCGTTGAATTATGTGGACATGATAATTGCCACCGTTGAATTATGTGGACATGATAATTACCTCCAGTTGATGTGAAAGTTATATATCGAGAGAATGATTTTATACACAGGTTTGGTGTATGTTATTTTTGTGCACAAGATATGTGTACGGTTACTAAGATTAATGAAAGATGATTTTGTACACAAGAAAGGTGTACTGTATTTAAAAGATATCGCATGTACATTACAGGTGGGTATAGGATTCGGGCCCATTTGTACCATGCAGGATTTAAATCTTGTGGTCTATCAAAATGGTGAATTTTATTGTTTTATGATAAACCTATGAACTTACCAACCTTTTGGTTGACACTTTAAAGCATGTTTATTCTCAGGTATGAAAGAAATCTTCTGCTGTGCATTTGCTCATTTAGAGATATTACTTGGAGTCATTCATGACATATTTCAAAAGACGTTGCATTCGAGTCATCGAGTTCATCAAGATCACTATTAAGTCAGTTATAGTTGGATGTATTATGCAATGGTATGCATGTCGTCAACTTTCAATGAAATGAAAGTTTGTCTTTTAAAACGAACGCAATGTTTGTAAAATGTATCATTTAAGGGTCAAGTACCTCGCGATGTAATCAACTATTATGAATCGTTTATAATCGATATGGATTTCGTCCGGATGGATTAGGACGGGGCATTTCAACAAGTACGTGAAACTACATTCTATGGTTGAATTATCGAAATCGAATATGCCCCTTTTTATTAAGTCTGGTAATCTAAGAATTAGGGAACAGACACCCTAATTGACGCGAATCCTAAAGATAGATCTATTGGGCCTAACAAACCCAATCCAAAGTACCAGATGCTTTAGTACTTTGAAATTTATATCATATCCGAAGGCTGTCCCGGAATGATGGGGATATTCTTATATATGCATCTTGTTAATGTCGGTTATCAGGTGTTCACCATATGAATGATTTTTATCTCTATGTATGGGATGTGTATTGAAATATGAAATCTTGTGGTCTATTGTTACGATTTGACATATATATATATATATATATAGGTTAAACCTATAACTCACCAACATTTTTGTTGACGTTTAAAGCATGTTTATTCTCAGGTGAATACTAAGAGCTTCCGCTGTTGCATACTAAAATAAGGATAAGATTTGGAGTCCATATTTGTATGATATTGTGTAAAAACTGCATTTAAGAAACATATGTCGATGTAATATATTTTATTGTAAACCATTATGTAATGGTCGTGTGTAAACAGTATATTTTAGATTATCATTATTTGATAATCTACGTAATGCTTTTGAAACCTTTATTGATAAAATAAAGGTTATGGTTGTTTTAAAAATGAATGCAGTCTTTGAAAAACGTCTCATATAGAGGTCAAAACCTCGCAACAAAATCAATTGATATGGAACGTTTATAATCAATATGAACGGGACATTTCAGTTGGTATCCGAGCGTTGGTCTTAGAGAACCAGAATTTTGCATTAGCGTGTCTTATCGAGTTTGTTAGGATGCATTAGTGAGTCTAGACTTCGACCGTGTTTACTTGAAAAATGATTGCTTAACAAATTTTGTTGGAAACTATATATTTTTAACATGTGAATATTATGTGATATATTAATCTCTTAATTTGTTTGATATTATGTGATAGATGTCTACCTCTAGAACAAGTCTCATTGACTCACCTAATAATAATGAAGAGTCAAATGTAAATTGGAATGATTCGTGGACTGATTCACAAGTTCCCGAAGATGAACCGGAAGAAGAGTCGGAACCGGAAGAAGAATCGGAACCGGAAGAAGAAATAGAACCAGCGGGGGAAATAATAAAACGGTTAAGTAGAAGAAAATCCTCAACCAACCGACCAAAGTTAATTATGGTCAATGGTGTTTCCGCCAAGGAAGCAAAGTATTGGGAGGATTACCAATTCTCCGATGAATCGGATCCCGACAAGGATTCCGATGATGTTATAGAAATTACCCGAACACAATTTAATAAGGCAAAAGAGAACAATAAGGGAAAGGGCATAAAAATAGAGAAATTTGATTCCAAACCCGATGACCTTTATATGTATCGTCAACACCCGTATTTCTTAAGTTGTGACAATAACTCGGGAACCTCTAAACCACCAGGTTTTTCTAAACCAATGTGGAAAATTACGGCTCATATTAGGGGAACATCATATATCCCTAGAAACTTGGCAAAACGAACCAAAACCGAAGAAGAAGAAACGAGCGAGTTGGAATAAGATAGTTGTATTCGTGTGGTGTAATATATGTAATATAGTGTGCTTATGCTTTATGATATATGTAAAAATTGCTTGTATTAATAAGTATTTTTTTATGAATCTAACTCTTGTCTAGTTTACAGTTTAAAAACACAAAATGGATAGACAACCCAATATTTTAAGAGACCTACCCGGAGACATGATTGATGAAATCTTGTCTAGAGTCGGTCAGACGTCCTCGGCACAACTATTTAAGGCTAGATCAGTTTGTAAGACATTCGAAGAACGTTCGAAGAATACCTTGGATTATAAAAGGCTTTATTTCGAAAGATAGGGGATATCGCATTGGGAAATCCATAAGTTACGATGTGTTTACTTTGACGCATATATTGCGGGGAACCCAAATGCTATTTTACGCAACGGGTTAAGAAATTATTTTGACTCAATATATCCGAATATAGGACTTCGTGATTTAGAAAAAGCGGCTAACATGCAACATAAAGAAGCATGTTATGCTTACGGGTTAGTAATGTTCGCTTCTCACCAAAGTGAGAACAAAAACATCGGGCTACAACTATAAAACAAAACGTTCCCACAAGTGACGGAGTCGGTAATTGGGGTAAGAAATGAGGTTTTTAGATTGTTACGGGACTGTTGTACATTACGTAACTCTCGTCCCTTTGACGACGTTACAACACGCTGTCTTATCAATGGCCATAACGGTTATGTTCCACAAGACCAAGGATGGGAAGTAGTCCTAGTAAAACCAGAATGCATGACTTGTTTCTGGACGTATGAATTACATGTCTTTATTGCCTTTACTGAACGACTTGTGTACTAGCTAGAATTATTTTCACAACTATCTTGTATCAAAGTTATTGTGTGCTATATTTCATGCTATATGTAAAATAAGCGATATTGTAAGTTTGTAAAATATTGTGTAAAAGTTTGAACGCGAAATATTATTATAAACAGTTTTTCATATAGAATTGTAGTAGTTGAATTGTATATTAGCTACTAAGTATGAACTTAACGGGTAGGTACTACCCGAATTTAAACTTATAAAACGCTAATATGAAGAAAAAGCTTTTATAAATGAGTTCATATTATGCTACGAGATACTATTGACTACTCTTAATATTCTGTATGATTAACTTGTTTCATTTGACTATTTGAAGGAAATGGCACCGACTACTCGACAAACCATGAATATGAGCGAAGAGGAATTTTGTACCTTTCTTGCTGCAAACATAGCTGCAGTACAGGCTGCGTTACATACCAACAATAACTCCGAATCTAGCAATGCAGCTAACGGCGCAAGAAATCGTGTAGGATGCACCTACAAAGAATTCACTGCCTGTAAACCTTTGGAATTTGATGGAACCGAAGGACCGATCTGATTGAAATGGTGGACCGAGAAGGTTGAATCGGTGTTTGCCATAAGTAAGTGTACTGAAGAGAACAAAGTGAAGTACGCTACGCATATCTTCACAGGTATTGCGTTAACATGGTGGAATACCTATCTAGAGCAAGTGGGACAAGATGATGCTTACGCACTACCGTGGTCAGCATTAAAGCACTTGATGAATGAGAAGTACCGTCCCAGAACCGAGGTCAATAAGCTCAAGACAGAACTTAGAGGGTTACGAACCCAAGGATTTGATATTACCATGTACGAAAGACGATTCACAGAATTGTGCCTATTGTGTCCGAGAGCGTTCGAAGATGAGGAAGAGAAGATCGACGCGTTTGTGAAAGGATTACCGGAGAGAATCCAAGAACATATAAGTTCACACGAGCCCGCCTCCATACAACATGCATGTAGAATGGCTCACAAAATAGTGAACCAGATTGAGGAATGAATTAAAGAACAGGCAGCTAAAGAGGCCAATGTGAAGCAAGTCAAAAGAAAGTGGGAGGAAAACGGTGATAAGAATCACCAATACAACAACAACATCAATTACAACAATAATCGTAACAACTATCCCAACAATCGCAACATCAATCGCAACTACAATAAATGGCCCAACAACAACAACAACTAAAACAATCATCCCAATAACAATAACAACCGCAACAACA
This sequence comes from Rutidosis leptorrhynchoides, assembly GCF_046630445.1. Classification (NCBI taxonomy): domain Eukaryota; kingdom Viridiplantae; phylum Streptophyta; class Magnoliopsida; order Asterales; family Asteraceae; genus Rutidosis; species Rutidosis leptorrhynchoides. The sequence goes on from NC_092336.1 coordinate 343,648,132, forward strand.
ACAACAATCAGAAGCAGCTATGCCAAAGGTGTGAAAAGTATCACTCGGGGTTCTGCACCAAATTTTGCAACAAGTGTAAAAGAAATGGTCATAGCACGGCGAAGTGTGAGGTCTACGGACCAGGGGTTAACAGAACGAAAGGAACAAATGGTGTCGGAACGAGTAATGGCGGAGCAAGTAGTGTCGAAGCAAGTTATGCCAATGTAATTTGTTATAAATGTGGAAAACTGGGCCACATTATTAGAAATTGCCCGAACTAGGAGAACACGAATGGACATGGCCGCGGAAGAGTTTTCAATATTAATGCGGCAGAGGCACAGGAAGACCCGGAGCTTGTTACGGGTACGTTTCTTATTGACAATAAATCTGCTTACGTTTTATTTGATTCGGGTACGGATAGAAGCTATATGAGTAGAGATTTTTGTGCTAAATTAAGTTTTCCATTCACGCCGTTGGATAGTAAATTTTTACTCGAATTAGCAAAAGGTAAATTAATTTCCGCAGATTATATATGCCAGAATCGAGAAATTAAACTGGGTAGCGAAATATTTAAGATTGATTTGATACCAGTAGAGTTAGGGAGTTTTGATGTAATAGTTGGCATGGACTGGCTGAAGAAGGTGAAAGCAGAGATCGTATGTTATAAAAATGCAATTCGCATTGTACGAGAAGAAGGAGAACCCTTAATGGTGTACGGAGAAAAGGGCAACACGAAGCTACATCTTATTAGTAATTTGAAGGCACAAAAACTGATAAGAAAAGGTTGCTATGCTATTCTAGCACACGTCAAGAAAGTACAAACTGAAGAAAAGAGCATCAATGATGTTCCCGTCGCAAAAGAATTTCCCGATGTATTTCCGAAAGAAGTACCGGGACTACCTCCACGTCGATCTGTTGAATTTCAAATAGATCTTGTACCAGGAGCTACACCAATAGCTCGTGCTCCTTATAGACTCGCACCCAGCGAGATGAAAGAACTGCAAAGCCAACTGCAAGAACTATTAGAACGTGGTTTCATTCGAACAAGCACATCACCATTTGGAGCTCCTGTTTTGTTTGTCAAGAAGAAGGATGGTACATTTAGGTTGTGTATTGACTATAGAGAGTTGAACAAACTTACCATCAAAAATCGTTATCCACTGCCGAGAATTGACGACTTATGAAATGTCCCGTTCATATTGATTATAAACGTTCCATATTAATTGATTTCGTTGCGAGGTTTTGACCTCTATATGAAACGTTTTTCAAAGACTGCATTCATTTTTAAAACAACCATAACCTTTATTTTATCAATAAAGGTTTCAAAAGCATTACGTAGATTATCAAATAATGATAATCTAAAATATACTATTTACACACGACCATTACATAATGGTTTACAATAGAAATATATTACATCGACATATATTTCTTGAATGTAGTTTTTACATAATATCATACAAACATGGACTCCAAATCTTGTCCTTATTTTAGTATGCAACAGCGGAAGCTCTTAATATTCACCTGAGAATAAAAATGCTTTAAACGTCAACAAAAATGTTGGTGAGTTATAGGTTTAACCTAAATATATATATATATATATATATATATATATATATATATATATATATATATATATATATATATCAAAATATAGGTTTAACCTAACTTAATGATTTAAAACCTGGAAACACGAAGAACACTGTAAAACCGGACATACGTCGTCGTAGTAACACCGCGGGCTGTTTTGGGTTAGTTAATTAAAAACTATGATAAACTTTGATTTAAAAGTTGTTCTTCTGGGAAAATGATTTTTCTTATGAACATGAAACTATATCCAAAAATCATGATTAAACTCAAAGTGGAAGTATGTTTTCTAAAATGGTCATCTAGACGTCGTTCTTTCGACTGAAATGACTACCTTTACAAAAATGACTTGTAACTTATATTTCCGACTATAAACCTATACTTTTTCTGTTTAGATTCATAAAATAGAGTTCAATATGAAACCATAGCAATTTGATTCATTCAAAACGGATTTAAAATGAAGAAGTTATGGGTAAACAAGATTGGATAATTTTTCTTGTTGTAGCAACGTGAAAATTGGTAACAAATCTATATTAATCATATCCTAGCTAACTTATATTGTATTATACATGTATTCTAATATATTATGTAATCTTGGGATACCATAGACACGTATGCAAATATTTTGACATATCATATCGACCCATGTGTATATATTATTTGGAACAACCATAGACACTCTATATGCAGTAATGTGGGAGTTAGCTATACAGGGTTGAGGTTGATTCCAAAAATATATATACTTTGAGTTGTGATCTAGCCTGAGATGTGTATACACTAGGTCGTGGATTGATTCAAGATAATATATATCAATTTTTTTCTGTACATCTAACGTTGGACAACTAGTTGTAGGTTACTAACGAGGACAGCTGACTTAATAAACTTAAAATATCAAGATGTATTAAAAGTGTTGTAAATATATTTTGAATATACTTTGATATATATGTACATATTTGTTATAGGTTTCATGAATCGACCAGTAGCCAAGTCTTACTTCCCGACGAAGTAAAAATCTGTGAAAGTGAGTTATAGTCCCACTTTTAAAATCTAATATTTTTGGGATGATAATACATGCAGGTTTTATAAATGATTTACAAAATAGACACAAGTACGTGAAACTACATTCTATGGTTGAATTATCGAAATCGAATATGCCCCTTTTTATTAAGTCTGGTAATCTAAGAATTTGGGAACAGACACCCTAATTGATGCGAATCCTAAAGATAGATCTATTGGGCCTAACAAACCCCATCCAAAGTACCGGATGCTTTAGTACTTCGAAATTTATATCATATCCGAAGGGTGTCCCGGAATGATGGGGATATTCTTATATATGCATCTTGTTAATGTCGGTTACCAGGTGTTCACCATATGAATGATTTTTATCTCTATGTATGGGATGTGTATTGAAATATGAAATCTTGTGGTCTATTGTTACGATTTGATATATATATATATATATATATATATATATATATATATATATATATATATATATATATATATATATATATATATATATATATATATATATATAGGTTAAACCTATAACTCACCAACATTTTTGTTGACGTTTAAAGCATGTTTATTCTCAGGTGAATACTAAGAGCTTCCGCTATTGCATACTAAAATAAGGACAAGATTTGGAGTCCATGTTTGTATGATATTGTGTAAAAACTGCATTTAAGAAACATATGTCGATGTAATAAATTTCAATTGTAAACCATTATGTAATGGTCGTGTGTAAACAGTATATTTTAGATTATCATTATTTGATAATCTACGTAATGCTTTTGAAACCTTTATTGATAAAATAAAGGTTATGGTTGTTTTAAAAATGAATGCAGTCTTTGAAAAACGTCTCATATAGAGGTCAAAACCTCGAAACGAAATCAATAAATATGGAACGTTTATAATCAATATGAACGGGACATTTCAGTTTAAATAAGCTTAATTCCTTTATTTCATATTTCATCGCATTTTTATTTACTGTCATTTATTTATTGCACTTTTAATTATCGTACTTTTTAATTATCGCAATTTTATTTATCGTAACTTTAATTTATCGTATTTTAATTATCGTTATTTACTTTACGCTTTAAATTAAGTTATTTTTATTTTTAATATTTTACATTAGGTTTTAACTGTGACTAAAGTTTTAAAATCGACAAACCGGTCATTAAACGGTAAAACCCCCTTTTATAATAATAATATTACTTATATATATATATATTTATATATTTACAAATATAGTTTTAAAAATATAGCGTTAAACTTGGCTAGCTCCCTGTGGAACGAACCGGACTTGCTAAAAACTACACTACTGTACGATTAGGTAACTACCTTTAAGTGTTGTAGCAAGGTTTAGGTATATCCACTCTTTAAATAAATAAATAACTTGTGTAAAATTGTATCGTATTTAATAGTATTTTCTTGTAAAAATTAATAGTATTTTGTACCCATTCACTTTAACATCAAGCATACTTTGTGTAGTGACCCGAACTTTTCCATATTTATATATATATTAAATGAAATTGTTATTTACATGATTAATTGTTGCCAATATGTTAAGCAATCAAACTTGTTAAGACTTGATTAATTAAAATAGGTTTCATATAGACAATTGACCACCCAAGTTGAACGGTGATTCACGAACGTTAAAACTTGTAAAAACTATATGATGACATATATATATGGATATATATATAGTTAACATGATATTATGATAAGTAAACATATCATTAAGTATATTACCAAAGAACTACATATGTAAAAAACAAGACTACTAACTTAATGATTTTGAAACGAGACATATATGTAACGATTATCGTTGTAATGACATTTAATGTATATATATATATCATATTAAGAGATATTTATACATCATAATATCATGATAATATAATAATTTAAAATCTCATTTGATATTATAAACATTGGGTTAACAACACTTAACAAGATCGTTAACCTAAAGGTTTCAAAACAACATTTACATGTAACGACTAACGATGACTTAACGACTCAGTTAAAATGTATATACATGTAGTGTTTTAATATGTATTCATACACTTTTGAAAGACTTCAAGACACTTATCAAAATACTTCTACTTAACAAAAATGCTTACACTTACATCCTCGTTCAGTTTCATCAACAATTCTACTCGTATGCACCCGTATTCGTACTCGTACAATACATAGCTTTTAGATGTATGTACTATTGGTATATACACTCCAATGATCAGCTCTTAGCAGCCCATGTGAGTCACCTAACACATGTGGGAACCATCATTTGGCAACTAGCATGAAATATCTCATAAAATTACAAAAATATGAGTAATCATTCATGACTTATTTACATGAAAACAAAATTACATATCCTTTATATCTAATCCATACACCAACGACCAAAAACACCTACAAACACTTTCATTCTTCAATTTTCTTCATCTAATTGATCTCTCTCAAGTTCTATCTTCAAGTTCTAAGTGTTCTTCATAAATTCCAAAAGTTCTAGTTTCATAAAATCAAGAATACTTCCAAGATTGCAAGTTTACTTGCAAGTTTTCTAAATCCATTCCAAGTAATCATCCAAGATCAAGAAACCTTTGTTACTTACAGTAGGTTATCTTTCTAATACAAGGTAATAATCATATTCAAACTTTAATTCAATTTCTATAACTATAACAATCTTATTTCGAGTAGAAATCTTACTTGAAATTGTTTTCGTGTCATGATTCTGCTTCAAGAACTTTCAAGCCATCCAAGGATCCTTTGAAGCTAGATCTATTTTTCTCATTTCCAGTAGGTTTTTCCAAGGAACTTGAGGTAGTAATGATGTTCTTAACATCATTCGATTCATACATATAAAGCTATCTTATTCGAAGGTTTAAACTTGTAATCACTAGAACATAGTTTAGTTAATTCTAAACTTGTTCGCAAATAAAAGTTAATCCTTCTAACTTAACTTTTAAAATCAACTAAACACATGTTCTATATCTATATGATATGCTAACTTAATGATTTAAAACCTGGAAACGCGAAAAACACCGTAAAACCGGATTTACGTCGTCGTAGTAACACCGCGGGCTGTTTTGGGTTAGTTAATTAAAAACTATGATAAACTTTGATTTAAAAAGTTGTTATTCTGGGAAAATGATTTTTATTATGAAAATGAAACTATATCCAAAAATTATGGTTAAACTCAAAGTGGAAGTATGTTTTCTAAAATGGTCATCTAGACGTCGTTCTTTCGACTGAAATGACTACCTTTACAAAAATGACTTGTAACTTATTTTTACGACCATAAACCTATACTTTTTCTGTTTAGATTCATAAAATATAGTTCAATATGAAACCATAGTAATTTGATTCACTCAAAACGGATTTAAAATGAAGAAGTTATGGGTAAAACAAGATTGGATAATTTTTCTCATTTTAGCTACGTGAAAATTGGTAACAAATCTATTCCAACCATAATTTAATCAACTTGTATTGTATATTATGTAATCTTGAGATACCATAGACACGTATACAATGTTTTCGACCTATCATGTCGACACATCTATATATATTTCGGAACAACTATAGACACTCTATATGTGAATGTTGGAGTTAGCTATACATGGTTGAGGTTGATTCCAAAATATATATAGTTTGAGTTGTGATCAATACTGAGATACGTATACACTGGGTCGTGGATTGATTCCAGATAATATTTATCGATTTATTTCTGTACATCTAACTGTGGACAACTAGTTGTAGGTTACTAACGAGGACAGCTGACTTAATAAACTTAAAACATCAAAATATATTAAAAGTTTTGTAAATATATTTTGAACATACTTTGATATAAATGTATATATTGTTATAGGTTCATGAATCAACCAGTGGCCAAGTCTTACTTCCCGACGAAGTAAAAATCGGTGAAAGTGAGTTATAGTCCCACTTTTAAAATCTAATATTTTTGGGATGAGAATACATGCAGGTTTTATAAATGATTTACAAAATAGACACAAGTACGTGAAACTACATTCTATGGTTGAATTATTGAAATCGAATATGCACCTTTTTATTAAGTCTGGTAATGTAAGAATTAGGGAACAGACACCCTAATTGACGCGAATCCTAAAGATAGATCTATTGGGCCTAACAAACCCCATCCAAAGTACTGGATGCTTTAGTACTTCGAAATTTATATCATATCCGAAGGGTGTCCCGGAAAGATGGAGATATTCTTATATATGCAACTTGTTAATGTCGGTTACCAGGTGTTCACCATATGAATGATTTTCATCTCTATGTATCGGATGTGTATTGAAATATGAAATCTTGTGGTCTATTGTTACGATTTGATATATATAGGTTAAACCTATAACTCACTAACATTTTTGTTGACGTTTAAAGCATGTTTATTCTCAGGTGAATACTATGAGCTTCCGCTGTTGCATACTAAAATAAGGACAAGATTTGGAGTCCATGTTTGTATGATATTGTGTAAAAACTACATTCAAGAAACTGATTTCGATGTAACATATTTGTATTGTAAACCATTATGTAATGGTCGTGTGTAAACAGGATATTTTAGATTATCATTATTTGATAATCTACGTAAAGCTTTTTAAACCTTTATTTATGAAATAAAGGTTATGGTTTGTTTTAAAAATGAATGCAGTCTTTGAAAAACGTCTCATATAGAGGTCAAAACCTCGCAACGAAATCAATTAATATGGAACATTTTTAATCAATAAGAACGGGACATTTCACTTTGTCCGATCCCCTTCCGCACAACTACTGATTTTAAATACGGACTCCACTTTTTTGAACCATCGGGTTAAACCGACTGGTCCTTCTGTTCCACTGAATGATGAAGGTGTGCAACCTTGAAATGCTTTATATGAGTATCGAACACGAGGGTTTGGGTTGTTTGCTGCTCCTCTTGCCGCTTCGACCTAAAGCATTCGGTCGTTTACGCGTTGGTTGATAAGTTCCTCAATTTCTTGTTCCGTCATTCGATTTAATTGAGCCATGTTTCTTTAATAAACATATAAGATAATTAATCACATAGAATATTATAGATGTAGCAAGTAATTAATGGTACATCGTGGCATATTAATAATATGAACCAATTATTATAAAAGAATTTTCTTCTTATTAGCGTTTTATAATTGTAGCTCGGGTAGTACCTACCCATTAAAGTTCATACTTAATAGCTAGTACACAAATTAACTACTACAATCATGATAATATTCTATCATGAAAAACTTAATGCATTAATACTTCACGCTTATTCTTTTGGTACAATATTTTACAATAATTCAATACCACTATTTACATAAAACATATGTAAGATGAAATATATCACATGATATATTATTATATAAGGCGTGAAGTCGAATAGCTACAAAAACAGATTAGAAACGACGAGGCTTCCTTGGGAATTCAAAGAAATCTTGGAAATCATAGAATTTTCGCTTCCCTACTGTCACAGTGCGTATTTCAGCGGTAAGTCTAGGTTTTGGTTGGGGTTCAGTGGATGACATTTCTGTAGTATTGGTAAGACATGGTTGACTAGGTGTGGTAGTATCGAGAGCACTTGGTACAATAACTGTTTTATTAGTTTCTACTTTTGGAATTTCTGGGTTGTCGATTATAGGTTCCTCTTCTGGTTCCTCTGGGAATTCTGAGTCTTCCAAAAATGCATTCGACTCCAGGTCATCATCGTCATCAGTTATATATATGATTGATACACCTTCCTTCGGGTCATCGTCATTATCAGTTAAGTCGATGATTGGTACTTTTGCTGGAGATTCAACTTCGGAGTCGCTGAATTTGATAATGAGATTGGTGCTAGAAGTAGACATCTATCACACATTAACTACCACATTAGTAATATACCACATAATATTTACATGTTATAATATTTAATTTCCGACCAAAAATGATACGTAATGGTTTTCAAAAACAAGTTCGGTTAAAGTCCAGACTCACTAATGCATCCTAACAAATACCGGTCAGACACACTAATGCAATTTCTGGTTCGCTAAGACCTCTGCTCTGATGTCAACTGAAATGACTCGTCCATATTACTATAAATTCGGTACGTTATTCATTGGTCCCATAGCGAGGTATTTGACCTCTATATGATACATTTTAGAAAATATTGCATTCGTTTCATAAAAAGACACACCCTTATTATACATAATGTGTGACGACCCAGAAATTTCTGACCAAATTTAAACTTAATCTTTACATTATTTCGACACGATAAGCAAAGTCTAATAAACCGAGTCTTAAAATGTTTGAACTGTTCACATGAATTCATTTAACCTTTGACCAGTCTCGACGATTCACGAACAATTAGTTACAAACATATATATATATATATATATATATATATATATATATATATATACATACATAAATAAGTGTGTACATATATATATATATATATATATATATATATATATATATATATATATATATATATATATATATATCTGTATATGTATATAAATACTATTATTTTTATTACTTTCATTAATATTAGCAACTTTATCATCATTATTATTGTTTGTATTATAAAAATATAAATATGAAATTTAATACATATAACTTGTTATATCTTAATTAATAATTGTATAATTATCAGATATTATTATTACCTTTATCATTAAATATCATCATTTTTGTTAGTGTTAATATTATCATATTATTATTTGTCATTTATTATTATTAGACTTTGTTAATAATATTATTAGTAATATTATTATTAGTATTATTGATATTAGTAGTATTAATATAACTATATTAGTTAATTATCCAAAATAAGAATTAGATATATATATATATATATATATATATATATATATATATATATATATATATATATATACATATATAAATATACATATACAAAAGACATATATACATATATATCAATACATATACGATTAAATATATATAAATACCGTATATACATATATAAATACAAATAAAATACGTATTCTGTTGCAAATCATTTTCAAGCTGTAGCAGATTTGTCCTTCTGTCTAACAATTCGTACAAATCAGAATATAATCACTTGAAAAATCCAAGAATTCGTTAGCAGTCGATTTCATCAATTATTTTCTTTGTCTGCAAGAATATTTTGTGTCTCCAATTTGTTATACGTCGATTTCACCTAGCAGTGTGATTAATTATAGTAGATACACCATTAGTCCATGACTTTATGTAAGTTACATATTGCAATTCGATGAGGAGAAAAATAGAAAACTAGAAGAACCCGTTTTTCCTCTATTCTTACAACTCATTACCTTCTCTCTTCCTCTCTCACTATATATCTTCAATAATTTCTTCGTGAACCCATTAAGAACTCCACCACCCATGAATCCAATTCTTCTTTCTTCTTCAGCTAGCTCGAACACAATCATGAATAATTACCATGGACTCACCACTCCACCTCGCCACCTGCACTCTTGGATCAACCATCTCTCTTTTATTCTTTTCATCTTCAAACCACCATATCTATCTCTTTTCTCTCATATAACTTTCTTATTGAACTCATTACAAACCACCATGTTTAGTTGCTATTGTTTCCTCCTATTATTATTATCCTATCTAAACCGTCACTCTACTACTTCTGCTCCTGTCCCAGCCCTGCAAACAGCCGATTACTACCCTCAAACCACACAACCATGACATGTTTTAACATCTGCTGTTATGTTCATGATGTTGCTACAGCAATCATGTGTCGATTCTAGTAAAAGGTGATGAAAGTGGTGTACTTAAGGATGGATCCAATTGATATGAAACAATATGATATATATATATATGAAGATATTAGTGGAGTGGGGATATGGGGTTCAGTGGAATATATATCAATTCCAAATACAACGAATATGTGAAACAAATTTTTGCTTTCTTTTTATCTTACCAAACCCCCACAAACCATATTTAGATTGATACTTGTTAGCAAGCCTTTGAAACACATAAACTTTAGAGAAAACCACACAAACCCCACTCACTTTTACATTTAAAAGTTAGCAATATTTTATTCAAGTTAGTGGTATTAGGAACCAAGTATCTATCGGATGTGATTTAAGATTATGGAAAATAGCTATGTAGTTATATACTGCTATTCAAAGATTTTATTACAAAAACAAAACCCACAAAAATTGAAACTGGGTCGAAGTTGTGTTCGTGGATTGATAGTACAATTGGGCCGAAGGAGTTGGGCCATTTAGTTTAGGATAAATTGAAACTTTGGACTACCCTTTTTGCAAAACCCATCGACTCCTATTCTATTTTATTAAAGTTGCTGGAGTTCGTGTTCCTAATACAGCGGTGGACAAAGAATGATGATGGTATACGATAAGGATGATGAAGGTGGTACGTGATAATCGTGATTTTAATGGTGAAAGGATGGTGATTTTATGATGATTCTGTGAAGGGATTGATGATGAGGATTATGATATAAGAAAGTTGATAATGATGAATGGTTGATGATGATAATAATAAATAAATACAGCAAGTTTTGATGTTAATTTATTTAATGATAATAGATAAAGATGATGATGGAAAGATGATTTGGGTTTTGGTTTAAGAATAAGAAGAAAACCGATATAAGGGTTATATAGATTTCGTTTAGGATTTAAATCAGAAAAACTATCACAGAGCATTGGTTAGAGGGGGTGTCGGGGTATCGAGAGGTCTCAGGTTCGAAACCCAGCAGGGCATTTAATTTTTTTTAGACTTGTTACAAGGTAGCCATTCTATTTTCTTCAAAGTAATTATTATTATTATTATTATTATTATTATTATTATTATTATTATTATTATTATTATTATTATTATTATTATTATTATTATTATTATTATTATTATTATTATTATAATTATTATTATAATTATAATTATTATTATAATTATAATAATTATTATTATTATTATTATTATTATTATTATTATTATTATTGTTATGTTATTGTTATTGTTATTAATAATTATTATTGTTATTAGATTATTAGGTTATTAAAAATATAATTATTAATATCATTAACAAAAGTATTTTTATTAAAATTATCGTTTTCATTATAAGTATTATTATTTTTATTATCATTACTAACATTATTATTACTATTACTATTATTTTTACCACTTTTATTATTATTATTATTTTCATATAACATTTTTATCATTTTGTTATTAGTATTATTATTATTATTATTATTAAAAGTATTATCATTTTTATTATTAACATTACTATTATTATTTTTAGTATTATTATAATTATTATTTTTGACAAACAAATGTTATCTATATAAAGATATATATTATAAGTCAACTAATATTATATACTAATATGTTTTAACTAATATATTACCTTTTATATTGATAAAACTTTAATTAAATTATAAATCATATATTTATTGTAAGTATAATTACATTTAAAGATACTAATTTTAATAAATTATAAAATATAAGTAAACTCAGTTGATTAAATAGGATATGTGTTAACATATATGCAACTGATATAGGTTCGTGAATCTGAGGTCAACCCTGCATTGTTCAATATAGTCATATGTATTTTTACTACAAAATACATTATGTGAGTTCATTTGATTCCCTTTTACTCTTTTACATTTTTGGGACTGAGAATACATGCGCTACTTTTACAACTGCTTTATTAAATGCTTTTGAAATACATTTTGAACTGCGAATACATGAAATGCTTTTATAAATGTTTGACGAGATAGACACAAGCAAAACATTCCTCGAATGAATTATGTGGACGTGATAATTGTCACCATTGAATTATGTGGACGTGATAATTGCCACAATTGATATGAATATTTTTCCCCTGATTATTATTGCTTGGTAACCTAAGAATTAGGGAACATTACTAATTTTGAGAATTAGTGCACGCCTAATTCACGCGAATCCTAAAGGTAGCTACCGGGTTTAACACCCCCACCCAGAATGTTCACTAGACGGAAGGGCTAGTGGGCGTGGTGTTTAGTACTTCGAAGTTTATATGATTATTATACAGACGAGATGTTCTATTTTTGGGATATTATTATGCGCATTATATGTTAAGGTCGGTTACCAAGCCAAGCTATGAAAGCCATGAAAAGTAAATGTTTTATATCGAGAGAATGATTTTATACACAGGTTATGTGTATGTTTATTTTGTACACTGGATATGTGTACGGTTACTATGATTTATGAAAAATGGTTGCGTACACGAGAAAGGTGTACTGTATTTAAAAGATATCGCATGTACATTACAGGTGGGTATAGGATTCGGGCCCATTTGTAGCATGCAGGATTTAAATCTTGTGGTCTATAAAAATGATAAATTTTATTGTTTTATGATAAACTTATGAACTCACCAACCTTTTGGTTGACACTTCAAAGCATGTTTATTCTCTGGTATGAAAGAAATCTTCCGCTGTGCATTTGCTCATACTACATGGAGTCGTTCATGGCATATAGAGGTCAGAATCACGCAATGGGACCAACTGTTGAAGACTTTATCCAGATGGATTAGGACGGGTCATTACAGGTGGTATCAGAGTGGTGGTCTTAGCGAACCAGGTCTTCCATTAGTGTGTCTAACTGATAGTCGTTAGGATGCATTAGTTAGTCTGGACTTCGACCGTGTCTGCATGTCAAAAGTTTTGCTTATCATTTTTGTCGGAAATCATCTGCTTATCATCCTTAGGAAATTACCTGCTCATTATTCTTAGTCTAAACACGTTTTACTGCATTGACTGCATAAATAGTGTATAGAAAAAATTCATATCTTAGCATATCTGACAATTCATATCTTAGCGTATGTTACTATAAACTTTGCCTGATAGCTTCCGTAGATTCCTCCGTAACTTATGGGATTTTAGTATTATATATGCATATGTAAATTATGTATTGCAGGGTACTAATCTACATCCTATAATCTATTTCTTATCGAAAATCCTTCATCTGATCGTACGAGATGAATCCCTCAACCAGTTCGAGTCCCTCAGATTTCGATAGGTATTTCGATAGTTATTCCGACAGCTATTTGTAACGACCCGCACTTTTTCGATCGTTCTATACTTATAAGATTAATATTTACATAAATTAAACCTTACCAACATGATAAGCAATCCAAATTGTCGAGACTTATGTTTTTCGAAAAGAGTTTTACACAACGTTTGACCGTCTAGTTTGACCGATGATATCACGAACTATACAATATATGATAATTATACGTTTGTGTATATATATGTATATATACATATTTAACATGACCTAAGAATGTTTTAATATCTCATTTTGTATTAATAACAATAAGTTATAAGTATATTTTGAAACTACTAACTTAAGTTTTCAAAACGATAACCATACGTAACGTTATTTGACTTAAATACTTATGACCTATAATGTTTATACATATATCGTATAAGTAATGTATTTAATCACTTTTAAAGACTTAAATACATAAAACAATATAAGTATATTTACAAAAGATAGCTATATTTGAATCCTCGTTCCGTTTTCTCAAAGATTTCTATACGTATACCTAGGGTATATGTACCCGTATCATACGCAGCTTCTAGATGTATTTACTATTGGTATATACCAATAAAAATCTGCTCCTTAGCAGCCTTAAATGATTAAGAAACATGTGGAACCAACCATTTGTCAAGTAGCATGAATTATTTAGCAAGAAAACAAAGTTAGGTATCTTTTTTTTCCTTTATAACCTAAAAACGTTTTTATGCATGCACACCATTTCTTCACCCCATTTTCTCATACTTACACTTCTATTTCTCTCTCAAAATACTCTTAACTTCATACTTGATCATCTCCAAGCATTTTCCACATCATTTAGCTTCAAAAACAACACTTAAACCTCATAAGAAAACCTTACAAAAACACTTCAAGAAATCCTTCCAAGAACACCAACTTACTTCCAATCTTTCATCCACTTCCATCACCCTTTTGGTTCTAGGTTCTTACTCCTCTTTTAAAACAACCTTGTCCAAGGAACTTGAGGTAGAATCTATGTTCATAACCTTATTCGATTCATATATATATAGCTATCTTATTTTGTGGTATAAAATTTTAACAACAAGAACATAGTTTGAATGTTTTCAAACTTGTTTGCAAACTAAATAGATCCTTCTAACTTAACTTTTAAAATACTCCAAGACCTGTAATATAACTTAAATATATGCTAATTTAACAAGGTATAACTTGGTATTTCAAAGATTATCTTAAAAACTGTTTTTACGACGTCGGAGTGCCACCGGGGGCTGTTTTGGGTTGGATAATTAAAAACCATCTTAAACTTTGAATTGGAGGTTTATTTTCTGGAAAAATGATTTTTACTATGAATATGATAACACATAAAAATTTCATGATTTACCTCAAAGTATAAGTATTTTTAGAAAAATAATCATTTAAGGTTGTTTACATGATGGAAAATGATTAACTTCATAAGTTTCACTAAAGTTTGACCTATGCCGTGTGATTTTGAATACAAAATAAGGTATTTACAGTTCATAGTCTTAAAGAGGGACTCGATCCAAGGAGATGGCAAGTTGAATCAACGAAAACGGAGTTGTAACGAAGAAACTATGACCGAAACAAAATCGGATATCCAAGACTAGTTTAGCCACGAAAATAATTGGGAAAAATTAAATAAATCACATCTTTTTAAGTTAACATGATATTTTATATATATGTACTTATAATTCAATTTTATATGGTTCAGGATCACCCGTAAACAACACGAGAAGATTAATCATAAGATCCCATGATTGTACGCAACACGTCATTTGACAACACCGGTACTTTATGTACGCAACACGTCATTTGACAACACCGGTACCGTGGGTCAAGATTAATCTCGACCAATACATATACGATGGGGTTTTATTTATTTCGTTGGGGGTTTTATTTATTTCATTGCGGGTATACTAAACATCTAAAAATGAACCATTAAAATTGAATTACTAACAACGAACTGCTAACTACGGACTAAGGAATTATTCAAAGTATTAAAAGTATAACAAGTATATATATGTGACGTTTGTTTAAAAAGAAAAGGTATTGATATATTATATATGGATAGGTTCGTGATATCAACCGGAGACCAAGTCAAATTATATATATATCTTCAAGACGAAAGTGAGTATATAGTCCCACTTTTAAACTCTAAGTATTTCGGGATGAGAATACATGTATTTTATGTTTTACGTTATGGACACAAGTAACTGAAAAATATATTCTACGTTGAGTTGTACCACTGGCATACTTCCCTGTAGCTTGGTAACTGTTATTTACAGCGGTATTGTAAACGCGAATCCTGTTGATAGATCTATCGGGCCTGACAACCCCAACCGGACTGGACGACCAGTATTCAACGGTTGCACAGTACTTCGTTTCGTGACTACACTTGGTACGGTGTAGTAAGATTTCATAATAAAGGGAATATGCGACGTGATTAAATGTTAAGTATGGTTACCAAGTGCTCAACCACTTAGAATATTTTTATTAAACTGTTTATATACGAAATCTTGTGGTCTATATATATATATATATTGCTGCCGGCACTAAACCTATATCTCACCAACTTTATGTTGACCTTTTAAAACATGTCTATTCTCAGGAGATTACTAAAGCTTCCGCTGCATAATGTTGAATTTGAGCAGGATCTTGCGTACGCATATTTGTGTCAAAAATAAAACTGCATACCCAAGGATTTGTGTTGTAAAATATGCTCGAAATCGTGTTGTTATCATTATATGTAAAGTTTGTAAGTCGAAGATTATCGCTAAACGATAATCATTTTTATGTTGTCCAAAGCTTGTAACAAAAATAAGAATCATGGTTTGTAATGTATAATATATGCAGTTTTTCTTTTAAAAATGTCGCATATAGAGGTCAATACCTCGCAATGAAATCATACGTTATTTAACACATTCTTATGGTTAAGGACGGGTTATGACATGTGGTATCAGAGCGGTGGTCTTAGCGAACCAGGTTTGCATTAGTGTGTCTAACTGATAAGTCGTTAGGATACATTAGTAAGTCTGGACTTTGATCGAGTTTGATTTAAAAACCATTGCTTATCATTGTTGGTTAAAATTTATATGTAAATATTATGTAGTACTAATGGGTTAGTTGTTGTGTGATAGATGTCGGGCTCAAAACTTATCATCGCGTTCAGCGACTCCGAACCAGAATCTTCAGATGGTGTTCCAATCATTAACCTATCTGATGACGAAAATAATATCTTTGGGGAAGACTCACAAATTTCGGATGAACCGACTATAGAGAACCCGGAAAGTGAACCCGAGGAGGAAAGTGAACCCGAGGAGGAAAGTGAACCCGAGGAGGAAAGTGAACCCGAGGAAGAAATACAGGAAATTACAAAAGACGAGTTCGAACTAGGAAAGAAACGAAAGGCTAATGAATTAGAAAATTCAAATCCCGAGTTTAGTAAGGATGATGTGGCACCAACTCCACTAGACACTACCACCCCTATTCCCGCTATTCCTATTCGTTCTATCCCGGCATCCAGTTCTTTAGTCCCACAGCCAAAATATAGGCAGACAGCCAGGATAAGCGTTAAGCGATTCTTTGAACCTAAACGTCCTAGAAAATAGACCAAACGATGCGCTGCCGTATTAAACCATGGGACCATATAATGTTTTGTATAATATTATTAGTGTGGTTTGTTTAATGTTCGATGTAAGATAAGCATATGTAAAATAGTGAAGTGTGAAATGCAATAATTTTCCATGGTTAAGTATTATTTAGATGGTAGTAATTGATTCTGTACTAAGCTATTAAGTATGGACATTAACGGGTAGGTACTACCCTAGATATAATTATAAAACGCTAATAAGAAGAAAAGGCTTTTATAATAATACCTGGTTCATATTATTAATAAGCTATAATGTACTGTAAATATACACTACATCTATAATATTCCATGTGAATAATTATTTTCTTTTCATTCTTATAGAAGAATATGGCGCGATTGAACCGAATGACGGAACAAGAAATCCAGGAACTCATCAATCAACGAGTGAACGACAGAATGTTATGGGTCGAGGCTGCAAGAGGTGCTGCAGTTAACCCAAATCCTCGTGTGGGGTGCACTTACAAAACTTTTCAAGCTTGCAAGCCCTCATCATTCAGTGGAACAGAAGGACCGATCGGTTTAACCCGGTGGATAGAAAAGATGGAGACTGTGTTTAAAATAAGTGGTTGTGTTGAAAAGGACATGACCAAGTATGCATCGTGCACTTTACAAGATAGTGCACTCACGTGGTGGAAAAATTATGTGAAGGCTGTAGGAGGAGATGTAGCTTATGATACTCCTTGGGAAGAATTCAAAACAATGTTAATCAACGAGTATTGTCCAAGGAACGAGGTTAGGAAGTTGGAAGATGAATTACGAAGCCTGAAGGTTGTTGGTACTGAAATCACCAACTACAATCAGCGATTCATGGAATTAGTTTTGCTATGTCCTGAATTGGTTCCAACCGAAGAACGGAAGATTGAAATGTACAAAGATGGTTTGCCCAAAAAGGTCAAGGCAAATGTTACAGCATCGAAACCTAAGACAATTCATGAAGCTATAACCATGGCAAACGAGCTAATGGATCAGGTCATCTTGGATAAGAAAGCATCCAATACTGATGTGAAGGTATCAGGTAACAAAAGAAAGTGGAATGGAAGTTATGATCGAGGTAATCAACAACAATCTTTTAAGAAACAAGAAACCACGCAAGGTGCGGGTAGTGGTTCAGGCTTTGGTTACAAAGGACAAAATCCTTTATGCAACCGATGCCACAAACATCACTCTGGTTACTGTAATGTGGTATGCAACAAATGTAATCGAAAGGGTCATCTTGCTGAAGATTGTAGGGCTCTCGTTACAAATACAAATGGTACCAAGACTCTTGCCACCAATGCAAATAGAACTGCTTTGGCTACCATTACTTGTTTTGGGTGTGGAAAACAAGGTCACTATAAGAGCCAGTGCCCGAATCCAGAGAAGAATATCGGACCTGCACGTGGGAGAGCATTTGTTATTAATGCTAGAGAGGCATGTGAATACCCGGAGCTTGTTACGGGTACGTTTACCATTAATAACTTATCCGCATCTATTATATTTGATACTGGTGCTGATAGAAGTTACGTGTGTAGAGACTTTCACGCTAAATTGAATTGTTCATCATTACCTCTAGATGCTAAGTACATGATTGAGTTAGCTAATGGTAAACTAATTAAAGCCGATAAAATTTGCCGTGATTGTAAAATAAATTTAGCCGGAGAAACATTTAAGATTGATTTGATACCCGTAGAATTAGGAAGTTTTGATGTAATAGTCGGCATGGACTGGATGTCCAAAATAGGAGCTGAAGTTGTGTGCGCCAAGAAGGCAATTCGCATTCCTCGTAAGAATAAAACGCCAGTAATGATTTATGGAGAGAAGGGTAACTCAAAGCTAAAACTCATTAGTTATTTGAAAGCTCAAAAGTGCTTGAAGAAAGGGTGCTATGCTATCTTAGCACATGTTAATAAAGTCGAAAAGAAAGAAAAAGAGAAGTGCATCAATGACGTGCCTGTGGCAAGAGATTTTCCTGAAGTATTTCCGGAAGAGTTGCCGGGATTACCTCCATTTAGATCTGTAGAATTTCAAATAGATCTAGTACCAGGAGCTGCACCGGTTGCCCGTGCTCCATATAGACTTGCACCGTCCGAGTTAAAAGAACTTCAGAGTCAGTTAAAAGAATTACTGGATCGTGGATTCATACGACCAAGTACTTCACCGTGGGGAGCTCCAATTTTATTCGTCAAGAAGAAAGACGGATCTTTCCGAATGTGTATAGATTATCGTGAATTAAATAAGTTAACTATCAAGAATCGGTATCCACTACCGAGAATTGACGACTTATTTGATCAACTCCAAGGATCATGTGTGTACTCGAAAATTGACCTAAGATCGGGCTATCATCAATTACGTGTCAAAGAAGAAGATATACCGAAAACTGCTTTTCAGACACGTTATGGTCATTACGAATTTTTGGTCATGCCGTTTGGGTTGACAAATGCGCCAGCTGTATTCATGGACCTCATGAATCGAGTTTGTAGTCCATATTTAGATAAGTTTGTTATCGTTTTCATTGATGATATTCTTATCTATTCCAAGAGTGAGCAAGAGCATGAGCAGCATTTAAGGTTGATATTAGAGTTGTTAAGAAAAGAACAGCTATATGCTAAATTTTCTAAATGTGCTTTCTGGTTGAAAGAAGTGCAATTTCTTGGCCACGTTGTTAGTAGCAAAGGAATTCAGGTTGATCCAGCAAAAATTGAAGCCATTGAAAAATGGGAGACTCCTAAGACACCAACGCAGATACGCCAATTTTTGGGTTTAGCCGGTTATTATAGAAGGTTTATTCAAGATTTTTCCCTAATAGCTAAGCCGTTGACAGCGTTAACGCAAAAAGGGAAGAAATATGAATGGACCTCTGAGCAGGAGAACGCATTTCAAATACTAAAGAAGGAGTTAACTACGGCGCCTATTTTATCGTTACCAGAAGGGAACGATGATTTTGAAATATATTGTGACGCTTCACGACAAGGTTTTGGTTGCGTTCTTATGCAACGGAAGAGAGTTATTGCATACGCATCCCGACAATTGAAGATTCACGAGCGGAATTATACGACGCATGATCTAGAATTGGGAGCAGTTGTGTTTGCATTGAAGATGTGGAGACACTACTTGTATGGGGTTAAATTCACTGTGTTTACTGATCATAAAAGCCTTCAACATATTTTTGATCAGAAACAATTGAACATGAGGCAACGTAGGTGGGTCGAGTTAATAAACGACTATGATTGTGAAATTCGTTATCATCCCGGGAAGGCGAACGTGGTGGCCGATGCTCTAAGCAGAAAGGAACGAGAACCAATTCGAGTACGAGCGATGAACATAAAAATTCGCATGAATCTCAACTCACAAATCAAAGAAGGTCAACGAGAAGCACTTACTAAAGAAAACATAAGAAATGAAATAATGAAGAAGTATGAGAAGCAACTCATTATACGGGAAGACGGAATTCGATATTTTGCAAACCGTATTTGGGTACCGAAGTTGGGTGGATTAAGGAAGTTGATATTGAATGAGGCACATAAGACAAGATACTCGATACATCCTGGAGTTGGAAAGATGTATCAAGATCTTAAGACGCATTATTGGTGGCCTAATTTAAAGACAGACGTTGCAACATATGTTGGGGAGTGTTTAACTTGTTCCAAAGTCAAAGCAGAACACCAAAAGCCGTCAGGATTACTTCAACAACCAGAAATCCCAGAATGGAAATGGGACGGTATTACCATGGATTTCATCACGAAGTTACCAAAGACTGCCTGGGGATACGACACTATTTGGGTAATTGTTGATCGTCTTACCAAATCTGCACATTTCTTGCCTATAAAGGAAACGGATAGAATGGAGAAACTATTACGATTGTATATAAAGGAAGTTGTTTCAAGGCATGGAATACCTATTTCCATTATATCTGATCGTGATAGTAGATTTACCTCAAAGTTCTGGCAATCACTACAGGAGGCACTAGGAACTCGTCTGGATATGAGTACCGCATATCATCTGCAAACCGACGGGCAGAGTGAAAGAACAATTCAGACTCTTGAAGACATGCTCAGGGCATGTGTGATCGATTTTGGAAACGGATGGGATAAGTATTTACCGTTAGCAGAATTCTCGTATAATAATAGTTATCATGCGAGCATTAAAGCTGCACCATTCGAAGCATTGTATGGAAGGAAGTGTAGATCTCCTATCTGTTGGAATGAAGTAGGAGATCGACATTTAACTGGTCCCGAGATCATACACGAAACGACTGAGAAGATAGTACAAATCAAGGAGAGATTGAAAACAGCCCGTAGTCGCCAAAAGAGCTACGCCGATGTCCGAAGGAAACCATTAGAGTTTCAGATCGGTGACATGGTTATGCTAAAGGTGTCACCTTGGAAAGGTGTGATACGTTTTGGAAAAAGGGGTAAACTGAACCCAAGATATGTAGGCCCGTTCAAGATCATCGAACGCATTGGACCGGTAGCTTATCGACTCGAGTTACCGCAACAACTCGCCAGAGTACATAATACCTTTCACGTCTCGAACCTTAAGAAGTGTCTTGCAAAGGAAGACCTCACCATTCCTCTTGAAGGAATCCATGTCGACGAGAAACTACAATTCGTCGAAGAACCAATCGAAATCATGGACCGTGAAGTTAAACAGCTCAAGCAGAGCAACATACCGATCGTTAAGGTTCATTGGAATGCTCGAAGAGGTCCCGAGTTTACGTGGGAACGGGAGGATCAGATGAAACAAAAGTATCCACACTTGTTTCTCGATGACGCAAAATAGGTACAATTTTTAAATTTCGGGACGAAATTTATTTAACGGGGAGGTAATGTAACGACCCGCACTTTTTCGATCGTTCTATACTTATAAGATTAATATTTACATAAATTAAACCTTACCAACATGATAAGCAATCCAAATTGTCGAGACTTATGTTTTTCGAAAAGAGTTTTACACAACGTTTGACCGTCTAGTTTGACCGATGATATCACGAACTATACAATATATGATAATTATACGTTTGTGTATATATATGTATATATACATATTTAACATGACCTAAGAATGTTTTAATATCTCATTTTGTATTAATAACAATAAGTTATAAGTATATTTTGAAACTACTAACTTAAGTTTTCAAAACGATAACCATACGTAACGTTATTTGACTTAAATACTTATGACCTATAATGTTTATACATATATCGTATAAGTAATGTATTTAATCACTTTTAAAGACTTAAATACATAAAACAATATAAGTATATTTACAAAAGATAGCTATATTTGAATCCTCGTTCCGTTTTCTCAAAGATTTCTATACGTATACCTAGGGTATATGTACCCGTATCATACGCAGCTTCTAGATGTATTTACTATTGGTATATACCAATAAAAATCTGCTCCTTAGCAGCCTTAAATGATTAAGAAACATGTGGAACCAACCATTTGTCAAGTAGCATGAATTATTTAGCAAGAAAACAAAGTTAGGTATCTTTTTTTTCCTTTATAACCTAAAAACGTTTTTATGCATGCACACCATTTCTTCACCCCATTTTCTCATACTTACACTTCTATTTCTCTCTCAAAATACTCTTAACTTCATACTTGATCATCTCCAAGCATTTTCCACATCATTTAGCTTCAAAAACAACACTTAAACCTCATAAGAAAACCTTACAAAAATACTTCAAGAAATCCTTCCAAGAACACCAACTTACTTCCAATCTTTCATCCACTTCCATCACCCTTTTGGTTCTAGGTTCTTACTCCTCTTTTACAACAACCTTGTCCAAGGAACTTGAGGTAGAATCTATGTTCATAACCTTATTCGATTCATATATATATAGCTATCTTATTTTGTGGTATAAAATTTTAACAACAAGAACATAGTTTGAATGTTTTCAAACTTGTTTGCAAACTAAATAGATCCTTCTAACTTAACTTTTAAAATACTCCAAGACCTGTAATATAACTTAAATATATGCTAATTTAATAAGGTATAACTTGGTATTTCAAAGATTATCTTAAAAACTGTTTTTACGACGTCGGAGTGCCACCGGGGGCTGTTTTGGGTTGGATAATTAAAAACCATCTTAAACTTTGAATTGGAGGTTTATTTTCTGGAAAAATGATTTTTACTATGAATATGATAACACATAAAAATTTCATGATTTACCTCAAAGTATAAGTATTTTTAGAAAAATAATCATTTAAGGTTGTTTACATGATGGAAAATGATTAACTTCATAAGTTTCACTAAAGTTTGACCTATGCCGTGTGATTTTGAATACAAAATAAGGTATTTACAGTTCATAGTCTTAAAGAGGGACTCGATCCAAGGAGATGGCAAGTTGAATCAACGAAAACGGAGTTGTAACGAAGAAACTATGACCGAAACAAAATCGGATATCCAAGACTAGTTTAGCCACGAAAATAATTGGGAAAAATTAAATAAATCACATCTTTTTAAGTTAACATGATATTTTATATATATGTACTTATAATTCAATTTTATATGGTTCAGGATCACCCGTAAACAACACGAGAAGATTAATCATAAGATCCCATGATTGTACGCAACACGTCATTTGACAACACCGGTACTTTATGTACGCAACACGTCATTTGACAACACCGGTACCGTGGGTCAAGATTAATCTCGACCAATACATATACGATGGGGTTTTATTTATTTCGTTGGGGGTTTTATTTATTTCATTGCGGGTATACTAAACATCTAAAAATGAACCATTAAAATTGAATTACTAACAACGAACTGCTAACTACGGACTAAGGAATTATTCAAAGTATTAAAAGTATAACAAGTATATATATGTGACGTTTGTTTAAAAAGAAAAGGTATTGATATATTATATATGGATAGGTTCGTGATATCAACCGGAGACCAAGTCAAATTATATATATATCTTCAAGACGAAAGTGAGTATATAGTCCCACTTTTAAACTCTAAGTATTTCGGGATGAGAATACATGTATTTTATGTTTTACGTTATGGACACAAGTAACTGAAAAATATATTCTACGTTGAGTTGTACCACTGGCATACTTCCCTGTAGCTTGGTAACTGTTATTTACAGCGGTATTGTAAACGCGAATCCTGTTGATAGATCTATCGGGCCTGACAACCCCAACCGGACTGGACGACCAGTATTCAACGGTTGCACAGTACTTCGTTTCGTGACTACACTTGGTACGGTGTAGTAAGATTTCATAATAAAGGGAATATGCGACGTGATTAAATGTTAAGTATGGTTACCAAGTGCTCAACCACTTAGAATATTTTTATTAAACTGTTTATATACGAAATCTTGTGGTCTATATATATATATATTGCTGCCGGCACTAAACCTATATCTCACCAACTTTATGTTGACCTTTTAAAACATGTCTATTCTCAGGAGATTACTAAAGCTTCCGCTGCATAATGTTGAATTTGAGCAGGATCTTGCGTACGCATATTTGTGTCAAAAATAAAACTGCATACCCAAGGATTTGTGTTGTAAAATATGCTCGAAATCGTGTTGTTATCATTATATGTAAAGTGTGATGACTCCGTCAAAACACTTAACGGCTCCGTCACTTGGTCCCACAGCTTGATCGAAACTCTATATGAATTTAATAAAACAACCTTGCATTCTTTATTTAAAAATGATTTCCTATAAAGGAAATCTACTAAAATGTATAAGTTTAGAAAAACTATACATAAATACTTTAACCAAAGGTTGACCAAAACAGTGTCAACAAACACCCACTATTTAATGTAACAAAATAGAATGCAAGTTAATGTTTATCAAAAGCTGCCATCATAAATATGCAGACTCTCTAAGCACAGCGGAAGCAATCAATCATGAACCTGAGAATAAAACATGCGAGTAACTGTCAACAAAAATGTTGAGTGAATTATAGGTTTAATATTGCAAACAATATTTAATTTAAATAATAAAAATTTATGTTTGAAAACATAAAACTCCTTTTTAAACCACCAAATTATATGCTAGAAAACATATAATAAAACATTATTCCATTTTCCGTGAGCCACCTGGTAACCACTTAACCATTTATTTACCCTTGCCAAACACAATAAATAATATACACCGAACAAGTGTATCTACAACAAAATACGAAGTACTAAACATTCCGATTATAAATTGCTAGCGCGACTAGCTCGAAATGGGGTTGTCAAACCCGATAGATCTATCCATAGGATTCGCGTTCACCAGTAGAAACCAGTGATTACAGTTACCAGACTAGGGAATATTTTTGTTCAACTCACAATGAATAATTTAAACCAACTTCCACTTGTCCAAAATATAAAATAAATTGCATGTATTCTCATCCCAAAGATTAAAAATAGAAAAATGGGACTATAACTCACCTTATTAGCAAACGAAGTAACCACACAATTATGCGAACAGCAAATGAAGTAAAGTGATCATGAATGATCACAACGCCGACCTATAAATAAAGCAGGTCGATATAAATAACTAACTTAGGTCAAGTCTTAGTATGATAGCTATTGTACATGCTGCAAGTAGACATAGAACAATACTCAACATGCATCGGTTTGATCGGAACAGCGTACGGACACACACTTTCTATTTTTAGAAAGTTTCTATTTTTAGCAGGTTTCCATTTTTGGAAAGTTTCTATTTTTGGAAAGTTTCTATTTTTGGAAAGTTTCTATTTTTGGAAAGTTTCCAAATTTAGAAAGTTCTATTTTTAGAAAGTTTTGAAGTTAGGAAAGTTTCCTTATTTAGAAAGTCAACAGAAGTCAACTGAAAGTCAAAGTCAACCGAAAGTCAACTCAAAAGTCAACCTTGGTCAAACATAGTCAACATTAATTTAAAAAGTGTAAGTTATAATAATAACATAGGTTATAATGTTTATTAAAGTCAAAAGTGTATAATTATGTCTTAACATAAGTTTAATTAAATAAAAATGAATTATTAAAGTTTAGATAAGTTTAAATGATATAATTAATATAACATAAGTATTTAATTAATTAATTAAATATTAGTCATAATATAAGTATTATTAATTAATAATAAATTTTAAATCATATCATAAGTATCATTAATTAATAATGAATTATTAATCATATCATAAGTTTCTAATTATAATCATTAAATCATAAGTATTTAATAATTAAATTATAATTAAATAATAACTAAGCCTTATAATAATTAAATAATTAATTAATCCTTATTATAAGTCTTATTATAATAATCTCATAATATAAGTTTAATACTTATCATAAGTATTTTCCATTAATAATGAAAGTATTATTAATCACAAGTTTAATTAAAATGTTAATTAAATCATAAGTATTAATTAAATGATATAATAAATATATATCATAAGTCTTAAATAATAATAATAATAATTACTTTTTATATCATAAGTAATTAAATGATAATGAAATCCATTATTTATATCATAAGTTTAATAATAAGTCCCAAGTTTTAAATCAAAAGTTCATCGGGTCGTATCCTGAGCCCCGGGTGTCGGTTCTCGGCGAGCCTTACACATATCTCCGCCTAAGCAAACCACCCGACACTTTGGTACACTCAAGAACACACCATGAACAGCCCACAAGTCGTGATATACAGCCAATACACTACTTGGAACTTCAATTCAATCAAAAACGTGTTTTAGACGTAACGGGTGATTCGTGGCTCGGACTGAGATGACCCGAACATGAAAGTTCGCCCCACCATCAGTCCTAACACACTAACACACCCTAAAGTCACCAAATATGGTTACAAAGTCGGACCAAACCTGGTTCATAACAATATCACATTTCAATTTCAACAAAATACCATTTTGATCGAATCTAGGGCTCCGGGAATCGAAACGACATGAATCCGGAGTCTAAAATTAATGTCTTGATGAGAGGAACTCATCTAGATACTTTATTTTAACTTTTATAACAGTCACAATTACAGAAAGACACGAATTAGCTGCTGTCCCGATTATATCAAACCCAAAACATATGTATTCGAGTAATTCTATGCATACCATCAACAATACAATAACATATGATCATCATACTACTAATATAACATGTAAAAACAGAAAAATAATTGAAAAATTGAAAATCTAGGGTTAGGGTTTATACCCTAATCAACAATCAAGTAATATGAACGCGTAGAGATCGTTGTGTAGAATCCGATTATGTTGAAAGCCTCTTGAAATGATGAACAATTTTGTGAGATGATGATGATGTTCTTGGTGGTAGGTGACGGCATGGAGAGCAAGGGGAGGAGGAAACAAAAATTAAAATGTGAAAATGGGGAAGAATGAAGTAGTGATTAGGTTTTGATCCCTAAAACTACAAGTTTGGGAAAAATGGCACAATACCCCCCTCCCCCTTGATATTTTCGGCTGAATTATGAAGGGTGGGCCCCACTTGTGGGCCAACTTGATAAATGAAAGAAGTCTTGTGGCCCGAATGCCCGAACGAAGCCCGAAACGCGAAAACACCACTACGCGATTGATTTTTCGGAGAGATAACAAATACGTGACGAATAAAATATATAAACACTATATATGATCATATGACATTAAAATATCATATTTAAAATAATTAGGACTTAAAAATCCCAAAAGCTCGACCGTTGGTTTGAAAACCGAAAAGATTCGCCGGATAGAAATCCGCGACACGTAGAAACGTACAATTTAAAATATGAATACAAATATTCATATAACACATAATAATTAATATATTATTACAAAAATAATAATATAGGTCATAGAAATGACGTGGCACGAATAACAATTAACGGTCGTTAAATAGTTAACGGTAAAAGATAACGGAAAAAGTAGGGTCGTTACAGTACCTTCCCGTTACGGAAATTTCGTCCCGAAATTTAAGCAGGTGCAGGGGTTGACTCAGCATTTGGGAACAAATGCGGGTACTTCTTCTTCATCTGATCTTCACGCTCCCAAGTGAACTCGGGACCGCGTCCGGTGTTCCATCTAACTCGAACAATAGGAATTTTACTCTGCTTAAGAGTCTTTACCTCTCGGTCCATAATTTCAACAGGTTCTTCAATAAAATAAAGTTGCTTATCAACATGAAGTTCATCAAAAAGAATAGTTTCATTGGCCTCGGCCAAACACTTCATTAAATTCGATACATGAAAAACGTCACGAATAGCACTGAGTTCTTGTGGCAATTTCAAACGATAAGCCACTGGTCCAACTCTCTCAATAATCCCAAAAGGTCCAACAAATCGAGGATTCAACTTTCCCCTTTTACCAAAACGTACCACACCCTTCCAAGGTGAAACTTTCAACATAACACGATCACCGACCTGAAAGTCGATATCGTTCCTTCTCTTATCAGCATAACTCTTTTGCCTACTCCTGGCAGTTCTCAATCTTTCCTTAATCTGTGCAATCTTCTCGGTAGTCTCGTGAATGATCTCTGGTCATGTGAGTTGAGCATCCCCAACCTCATTCCAACAGACAGGAGACCTACACTTTCTACCATACAGAGCTTCAAATGGTGCGGCTTTAATACTTGCATGATAACTGCTGTTATAAGAAAACTCATCCAGCGGCAAATATTTATCCCACCCATTTTCAAAATCAATAACACATGCTCTTAACATGTTTTCTACGTTTGAATGGTCCTTTCACTCTGACCATCCGTCTGTGGATGATAAGCAGTGCTCATATCCAATTTAGTTCCTAGAGCACCTTGTTAGGACTGCCTCAGTCCAACATAATCGATACGGGAACACCATGTCTCGAAATAATCTCCTTCAAATACAAACGAGTAAACTTCTTCATTGAATATGTTTCCTTAATTGGCAAGAAAAGAGTTGACTTAGCGAGTCGGTAACAATCACTCAAATGGTATCATAACCACCCACAACTCCCGGTAACTTCGTAATAAAGTCCATCTTAATACCTTCCCACTTCCACTCGGGAATTTCAGGTTGCACCAAAAGTCCAGACGGTTTCTGATGTTCAGCTTTAACCTTAGCGCAGGTCAAACACTTAGCCACATACGTAGCCACATCAGCTTTCAAATTAGGCCACCAATACAGCTCCTTAAGATCATGATACATCTTTCTTGAACCAGGATGAATAGAGTACCTAGACTTATGAGCCTCATCTAAAACAAGTTTTCATAGATCACCAAACTTCGGAACCCAAAGGCATCCCGCAAAATACCGAGTACCATCGGTTTGTACCTCTAACTGTTTACTCAAGCCTCAGACCTTCCCGTTACAAAATTTTCCTCCTTCAAGGCTTCTTATTGTGCCTCAAGGATCTGCCTAGCGAGGTTTGTTTGAATTGTCATATTCAAGGCCCTAAACCTGCGAGGTTCAGCCCTTTCTTTACGACTTAATGCATCAGCCACATCATTGGCCTTTCCCGGATGATATAAAAGTTCGCAATCATAATCATTTAACGTCTCAACCCATCTTCGTTGCCTCATATTTAACTGTTTCTGATCAAGAATATGTTGAAGACTTTTGTGATCAGTGTACAATGTACCTTTGACCCCATATAGATAATGTCTGCAAATCTTAAGCGCAAACACAATAGCTCTCAACTCTAAATCATGGGTTACGTAATTCTGCTCGTGAATCTTCAACTGACGTGATGCGTACGCAATAACTTTCTTTCGTTGCATCAAAACACAACCAAAGTCTTGACACGAAGCATCACAATAGATAACAAAATCATCATTACCCTCAGGTAGTGATAATATCGGTGCAGAAGTTAACTTCTTCTTTAGAGTTTGGAAAGCAGACTCTTGTTCACTCTTCCACTCGTACTTCTTCCCCTTATGCGTTAAAGCAGTCAGAGGTTTCGCTACTCGTGAAAAATCTTGAATGAACCTTCTATAATAGCCTGCTAATCCTAGAAACTGGCGAATCTGAGTAGGAGTTTTCGGAACTTCCCACTTTTCAATCGCCTCAATCTTAGCAGAATCAACTTGTATTCCCTATTTACTAACAATATGTCCGAGGAAATTGAACTTCTCTTAACCAGAAAGCACACTTAGAGAACTTAGCGTACAACTCTTCTTTCCTCAACTGATCAAGTACTAACTTCAAATGTTCTTCGCCCTTCATCACTCTTAGAATAAATAAGGATGTGGTCGATGAAAACAGTAACGAATTTGTCCAGATAGGGTCTACACACACGGTTCATGAGGTCCATGAACACAACAGGTGCATTTGTCAATCTGAACGGCATAACAAGAAATTCAAAGTGACTATAACGGGTACAGAAAGCGGTTTTCAAAATATCAGTTTCTTTAGCGCGTAATTGGTGATAACCGGAACGAAGATCAATCTTATAATAAATGGACGAACCTTGAAGTTGATCGAACAGATCATCAATTCTCGAAAGAGGGTAACAGTTTTTAATCAGTAAACTCGTTCAATTCACGATAATCAATACACAAACGAAATGAACCATCTTTCTTCTCAACGAACAAAACGGGAGCTCCCCAAGGGGACGAACTGGGACGGATGAAATAAAGTTGCAATAATGAAGGAAGAAATAAATATGGAGTAGTCACATCGGTGGCATAGATATTTAAGGCAATTCTCTCAAAGGAGTTAACGAGGATCATGGACTCCAAAGTAAATTTTCATTATATTTCCGAAAGGAAGACGTATGAAAGGTGTGATAATTCAACGAGAGTGAACTTCCTTGTACAATGAGCGAGGAAGTCTAGGATTCATCCATATTCTTAAATTTATGTGCGGATGAAAAGAACGCGAATCATGGGTTATAAAGAATGGCCGACTCCAGGTGAGATGAATCTCCAAAAATAATTTCGTGCACCCTAAAGTATCGAATCCTAGGATTGATGTTTACGAGGGTGTTGCGGTTGACAGCGATACTTGAGAGTAGAAACTCCTCAAACGGTCTAGAGTAATATATATCCATGATACCCATTATAACAACAGTTGGGGTAGAAACCCACCTAGCGCCTTTTCTACAATAAGGTGACCATCGAGTGTACCCCAAAAACTTGATTTATCGGTCTGCGTTTCGGCCATGTCCAACCATAAGAGGGAAAATTCTATGAGCGCAAGGACTTTCCAACAATTTTTATAAAACCGAAATCCAAAGTGGTGTAAGAGTTTCTATCAACGAACTTAATGGTAAGTTCCATCCTTAAACGGAGAATAAGAAGAACCGTGATCCAAACACCTTGTAGAGTAATGCGAAAATTCTAATGTAATCAACCAAAGAAGTTTTGAAAAAAAAAAAAACTTTAAACGTCTAATGTAACCCCATAAATGGAACGAAGCTCTTAGTAAATTTAGAAGTACGTACAACGTGTACCATTTTACGTAAATCAATTTAAGTTAACCAGACAACTCAATAAGAGTGGTTTTAAAATAATTTTGAAGGTATAAATTAGTGTATACTAGCCAAAATAGGTAAGGGTAAATTTGTCCATTTGAATTCATACGTACATATATGATTTTATAAATAGTATACATGACAAAGTATTTCATTACTTCTATTCGCCCATAAATCTCGTGAGATCCGCCCAATTACACAAATGTGTAAAATTTTTAATGAAAAGCAGGGTATCCGCATCACAGAGGTTACGAGTTGAAGTAAGATCGTTAAAGCTCGAGTGATGGACTTGAATCGTCTTGCGACATCTCTTCAATAAATGCTACGAGGTCATGAAAACCAATGAGTTAAATAATGTCTTGACTTTTATCAGAACACAAGTCCTTGGGTCAAAACTATTCACGTGCGAAGCTGTCACTAACAAGCGAGTTATAAATGATAAAACATGGGGTAGGTAGTTCGGTTAAGATGAGTCTCTCGCATATCAACAAATAAGATAATGAGTATCTTCCTTACTCATGTAATAACGTTAGAATTTCCGAATGAGTGGTGTACAAATTTTCTTTGACTCGCTTTCTATTCCTCATGTCACAATATTGGGACTTCTTTATGAATTAACGTAATATAATCACGTTGGCCTGACGCCATTATATTTCACTAAGTCATAGTTCCATTCCAATAGCACTACATGAGGTCAGGACACGCGGTCAACCTCGAATTTCAACACAATTTCCCTAAAACAATTTCTTAACAATGTGCTAGGATAGCACAAGAGACAAGGACATCGAAAGTAATGAATAGGAGTAACGATGAGATAAAAATGTCTTCGAAGTACCAAGAATCTCTAAAAGTAAGAATGACGTTTTCCGTTTCAACAACCAAAGCACATAGGCACAACGGCACAAATGCACGTAATATAACAAAAATGTTATATACCTAAACATAATAGCTGACATTGAAATGCCGAGCATTTAGAAGTCAAGAATGACATCTCGCGTAATATAACTCAAACGTTATATACATAACCATAATAGATGACATAGAAATGCCGAGAATTCTAGAACACGTAATGTAACTTAAACGTTATATCAATAAACACTAATTATGACATAGAAATGTCGAGAATTCCAGAAGTCAAGAATGACACCCCCTCGGTTTCACTAACCGAGGTGTTCCTTTAAAAGATGAACTCGCATGAGTCGGAGAATACGTTTAAATCAGAATGGGAGTTCCTCCCGGATTCAGAACATAATAGAAATGTATGTATGATAACAATATACATACCAATACGATACAAATAATCACATATAGTAATATATAATAGGCCGGGCTGTAGACTAGACTCACTAATGCACCCTATTGACCCGGGTAACGACATCAATGCAGCCTAATTCCCTACAACCAGAGCTCTGATACCAACTGTGACGACTCCGTCAAAACACTTAACGGCTCCGTCACTTGGTCCCACAGCTTGATCGAAACTCTATATGAATTTAATAAAACAACCTTGCATTCTTTATTTAAAAATGATTTCCTATAAAGGAAATCTACTAAAATGTATAAGTTTAGAAAAACTATACATAAATACTTTAACCAAAGGTTGACCAAAACAGTGTCAACAAACACCCACTATTTAATGTAACAAAATAGAATGCAAGTTAATGTTTATCAAAAGCTGCCATCATAAATATGCAGACTCTCTAAGCACAGCGGAAGCAATCAATCATGAACCTGAGAATAAAACATGCGAGTAACTGTCAACAAAAATGTTGAGTGAATTATAGGTTTAATATTGCAAACAATATTTAATTTAAATAATAAAAATTTATGTTTGAAAACATAAAACTCCTTTTTAAACCACCAAATTATATGCTAGAAAACATATAATAAAACATTATTCCATTTTCCGTGAGCCACCTGGTAACCACTTAACCATTTATTTACCCTTGCCAAACACAATAAATAATATACACCGAACAAGTGTATCTACAACAAAATACGAAGTACTAAACATTCCGATTATAAATTGCTAGCGCGACTAGCTCGAAATGGGGTTGTCAAACCCGATAGATCTATCCATAGGATTCGCGTTCACCAGTAGAAACCAGTGATTACAGTTACCAGACTAGGGAATATTTTTGTTCAACTCACAATGAATAATTTAAACCAACTTCCACTTGTCCAAAATATAAAATAAATTGCATGTATTCTCATCCCAAAGATTAAAAATAGAAAAATGGGACTATAACTCACCTTATTAGCAAACGAAGTAACCACACAATTATGCGAACAGTAAATGAAGTAAAGTGATCATGAATGATCACAACGCCGACCTATAAATAAAGCAGGTCGATATAAATAACTAACTTAGGTCAAGTCTTAGTATGATAGCTATTGTACATGCTGCAAGTAGACATAGAACAATACTCAACATGCATCGGTTTGATCGGAACAGCGTACGGACACACACTTTCTATTTTTAGAAAGTTTCTATTTTTAGCAGGTTTCCATTTTTGGAAAGTTTCTATTTTTGGAAAGTTTCTATTTTTGGAAAGTTTCTATTTTTGGAAAGTTTCCAAATTTAGAAAGTTCTATTTTTAGAAAGTTTTGAAGTTAGGAAAGTTTCCTTATTTAGAAAGTCAACAGAAGTCAACTGAAAGTCAAAGTCAACCGAAAGTCAACTCAAAAGTCAACCTTGGTCAAACATAGTCAACATTAATTTAAAAAGTGTAAGTTATAATAATAACATAGGTTATAATGTTTATTAAAGTCAAAAGTGTATAATTATGTCTTAACATAAGTTTAATTAAATAAAAATGAATTATTAAAGTTTAGATAAGTTTAAATGATATAATTAATATAACATAAGTATTTGATTAATTAATTAAATATTAGTCATAATATAAGTATTATTAATTAATAATAAATTTTAAATCATATCATAAGTATCATTAATTAATAATGAATTATTAATCATATCATAAGTTTCTAATTATAATCATTAAATCATAAGTATTTAATAATTAAATTATAATTAAATAATAACTAAGCCTTATAATAATTAAATAATTAATTAATCCTTATTATAAGTCTTATTATAATAATCTCATAATATAAGTTTAATACTTATCATAAGTATTTTCCATTAATAATGAAAGTATTATTAATCACAAGTTTAATTAAAATGTTAATTAAATCATAAGTATTAATTAAATGATATAATAAATATATATCATAAGTCTTAAATAATAATAATAATAATTACTTTTTATATCATAAGTAATTAAATGATAATGAAATCCATTATTTATATCATAAGTTTAATAATAAGTCCCAAGTTTTAAATCAAAAGTTCATCGGGTCGTATCCTGAGCCCCGGGTGTCGGTTCTCGGCGAGCCTTACATATATCTCCGCCTAAGCAAACCACCCGACACTTTGGTACACTCAAGAACACACCATGAACAGCCCACAAGTCGTGATATACAGCCAATACACTACTTGGAACTTCAATTCAATCAAAAACGTGTTTTAGACGTAACGGGTGATTCGTGGCTCGGACTGAGATGACCCGAACATGAAAGTTCGCCCCACCATCAGTCCTAACACACTAACACACCCTAAAGTCACCAAATATGGTTACAAAGTCGGACCAAACCTGGTTCATAACAATATCACATTTCAATTTCAACAAAATACCATTTTGATCGAATCTAGGGCTCCGGGAATCGAAACGACATGAATCCGGAGTCTAAAATTAATGTCTTGATGAGAGGAACTCATCTAGATACTTTATTTTAACTTTTATAACAGTCACAATTACAGAAAGACACGAATTAGCTGCTGTCCCGATTATATCAAACCCAAAACATATGTATTCGAGTAATTCTATGCATACCATCAACAATACAATAACATATGATCATCATACTACTAATATAACATGTAAAAACAGAAAAATAATTGAAAAATTGAAAATCTAGGGTTAGGGTTTATACCCTAATCAACAATCAAGTAATATGAACGCGTAGAGATCGTTGTGTAGAATCCGATTATGTTGAAAGCCTCTTGAAATGATGAACAATTTTGTGAGATGATGATGATGTTCTTGGTGGTAGGTGACGGCATGGAGAGCAAGGGGAGGAGGAAACAAAAATTAAAATGTGAAAATGGGGAAGAATGAAGTAGTGATTAGGTTTTGATCCCTAAAACTACAAGTTTGGGAAAAATGGCACAATACCCCCCTCCCCCTTGATATTTTCGGCTGAATTATGAAGGGTGGGCCCCACTTGTGGGCCAACTTGATAAATGAAAGAAGTCTTGTGGCCCGAATGCCCGAACGAAGCCCGAAACGCGAAAACACCACTACGCGATTGATTTTTCGGAGAGATAACAAATACGTGACGAATAAAATATATAAACACTATATATGATCATATGACATTAAAATATCATATTTAAAATAATTAGGACTTAAAAATCCCAAAAGCTCGACCGTTGGTTTGAAAACCGAAAAGATTCGCCGGATAGAAATCCGCGACACGTAGAAACGTACAATTTAAAATATGAATACAAATATTCATATAACACATAATAATTAATATATTATTACAAAAATAATAATATAGGTCATAGAAATGACGTGGCACGAATAACAATTAACGGTCGTTAAATAGTTAACGGTAAAAGATAACGGAAAAAGTAGGGTCGTTACATAAAGTTTGTAAGTCGAAGATTATCGCTAAACGATAATCATTTTTATGTTGTCCAAAGCTTGTAACAAAAATAAGAATCATGGTTTGTAATGTATAATATATGCAGTTTTTCTTTTAAAAATGTCGCATATAGAGGTCAATACCTCGCAATGAAATCATACGTTATTTAACACATTCTTATGGTTAAGGACGGGTTATGACACTATTCCAACATGAATACTCACCTAAGCTCCGAAAGCGATGTCACCAGAATGAATCAATCAATCAGCCATCCCCAATTCATCTGATGAGTTCGTAGTCGACTTAATCAATGGAGATTAGAAGAAGGTGATCCTTTCCATCAACTGAATTCACCTCTCAGCAATGAACCTGAAACGCTTACCAGCGAACCTGTCCGAAATACCATTTTCACTCTCATTTCCAGGATAACTCGTCACGATTATATTCTATCCAAAATTCTAAACCTTATTCATCCGCTCGTTCTGACCGACAAACATCCCGAAATAATAGAATAAGCCAACGAACTTCGCGCTCGAGTAATCAATTTGGAGAATATGGTGCAAAATTTACCAGCTTCAGCAACATCAACAACACCAACAGTACCACCAACATCAATACCAGTACCACCAACAACCCAAGTTCAACATCTCACACTTCAACATCTCATTATGTACCTTGAGCATAATCATCAATCTGCGAATCGTTCTACATCCTTTATCTTCATTCAACATGGCAATTATGTAATCTATAATGTTTTAGAGAATATATATTCTTGTTCTAACGGTAAATAAAATGAGTTTTATATCATATTGACTCATTAAATCCATGATTACATCTGAAGAAAATATATATGTATATATGTTTTCATAAAGATTGTAATTAAAAATTCTTTTGTACAAACTGTTAATGGTGAAAATATTTTAACGCGTAGGTAATACCCGAGGAATATTTAGATTCCACATTAATAAGTTACACTGTACATTCTTCGAATCCGATTCAACGGTCATTTACTATCCTACTTACCTCCCCAGATATACGAATCCGTTCACCACAAAATAACCATTTTCATTCAATTTCATATTTGGATTTTGACTTCTCAGAATCCAACAAGTGACATAATGAAGAAAACATTTGACAAAATAAAATTTGTTAGAAACAAACAAATTAACTATGAGAAAATTTTGTTAAGAATTCACGCTAACTGTTCCTAGCTAACAGATTACATTTATTTATCGCAATTTTATTTACCGTCATTTAATTTCTGTTATTTATTATACGCACTTTAAATATCGGGACACGTATACAAGGTTTTGACATATCATATCGACGCATCTATATATATTATTTGGAATAACCATAGACACTCTATATGCAGTAATGATCGAGTTCTCTATACAGGGTTGAGGTTGATTCTATAATAATATATATAGTTTGAGTTGTGATCGAGTCTGAGACATGTACACGGGTCACGATACGTATTAATTATTCGAATAATATATATTAAACTAAATAAGAATTATTGAATTGCTAACTGTGGACTATCAACTGAGGACTACCAATATTGGACAATTAAAATGAATTAAAATATTGATTATAACATATGAAACTAAAACAATTCTTCAAGTTTTCCACTTGAATTCATCTTAAAACATCCTTTGTAACTTGATTTCATCTTAAACCTCATTTGTATCTTGACAATTACAATCTGCGTTCAAACCTTTCATAATACTTGAAAACATCTCAATCGAGAGGATGAACCAAGCACACTTCATCTACGAAAGAAAAGATCGGTGCATGTAGCTATGCACATGAAAACACTCGAAATCTGAGTAAACGTTTAACACATATCTGTGCTAGCTCCTTTGGCGAGGTTATTACAGAAAATAACTTTGCAATTTCTTTTCAAATTAGAAATTTTGTCACAGCTCCAGCAAGTCAATTTCGACTTTTCATTCGAAATAACCTTATTATAACCTTGATATATATGCGTGCTCATTTATTGTCACTAGAGAACCTTTTATATTCCACCATACTACCATCAGCGTTTAATCATCTAAAAACACAATTCTCTTGAAACCACCTCGGATTGATAATCGATGATTCAGGTATGGTAGCATTAAGTGCAGAGGAAATAGAAAAATTATAGAAGGTCTAAACGGCCAAGAGTTTGATGATAAAGAATGAAGTGTTGGGAACGCTCGATAGAAAATTTAGTACTGAGAAACGGATTGAGGTAAACATGAAGGAGATCAAGGACAAATACAAGGACCAAAACCTATATTCAAAAAAATTCAGGTAATTCGGGATCCGCCAAAATCTTTAGAGAATATCTTGCTCCGTACTCATGTTAAAATCTTGCGGAAAATCTTTCTTCATCAACTATCGAACTTAGAAATTTCAAAATATCATCATAAATATCTTCGATATTTCTGAAGATATTTTCATAAATATTCTTGTTCAAAATTATCTACCTCTTCATGTTTTCTGTATTCTTTTATATTGGAAACTTCTGTAATATCTAAGTATAAATTATGAATGAACTGTGGAGAAGTGTTGGTAATCGAAGCATGGGTTAGTATAATATAATGATGCTTGGCCAATGTGATTATATTACAGTAAGTCATGCTGAGTTTCTAATGAAATGCGATGATGGTTCACAGTAGATCATACCAACATCATGTGTCATGTTACATAACTCTTTTATTCTACTTAACCTCTGAAAATGTCAAGAAAATATATTCTTGATAGTTCTATCCTCAGTGATTATGGTATTTTAACCAATCAAATCGTGCTATTACAATTCTTCTACTTAGTATATTATGATCATTCAAAATTTCAGACATATGAATTCTGGACCATTATTCGCTTGACTTGGAGTCGGGAAGAGAAAACAAGAGCATGGAGCTCCGAAATATAAAGGAAAATATAAAGCCGATCACAAACACAGAAATCACAAACCG
Source organism: Rutidosis leptorrhynchoides (assembly GCF_046630445.1). NCBI lineage: Eukaryota > Viridiplantae > Streptophyta > Magnoliopsida > Asterales > Asteraceae > Rutidosis > Rutidosis leptorrhynchoides. Next base: position 343,687,411 of record NC_092336.1, read on the forward strand.
CGTACATTAATACGAATAGCAATATAAAGACACGGGAGTATGATAAACATAATTACCCCAAGAGCGAAGTATAAGTAAACATATTCCTCTGGTGGAAATTGGAAGAGAAGGATGATTGTTGCGATAGTCAGAATGAGGTTGAGAACTAGAGTTGGATTAAGCATATTCACAATCATTGAATGTATGGATCGAGAAAGAAAGTATTGGAGTGGTAAAAATAATGGAACGGAAGAAGTTCATTTATAGTGAAAATACCAGACAAAGCAATCGAGACAGATAATCGCATTTAATTATAGAGATCTTAATTTCCATAAATCCCGAAGAATCAGATCTTATAGATTTCTAAGATTTCTTTTAAATTCCTTGAATTCCGGAATTCAAAGGTGACTACGTCAAAAGTAAGACGAATCTTAAATTCATCATTTCAATCTTTTGTGATAGCTTCATTCGTACTCTTCAAATAATCGAATTGTTTTATCCATATTATTTAATGGTGATAAAACTCTATTTATCAACTCATATTCGTCATGAAAACAATTTTATTTTTAGCCATGACGACCACATTCAAATTTCGGGACAAAATTTCTTTAACGGGTAGGTACTGTGACGACCCGGAAATTTCTGACCAAATTTAAACTTAATCTTTACATTATTTCGACACGATAAGCAAAGTCTAATAAACCGAGTCTTAAAATGTTTGAACTGTTCACATGAATTCATTTAACCTTTGACCAGTCTCGATGATTCACGAACAATTAGTTACAAACATATATATATATATATATATATATATATATATATATATATATATATATATATATATATATACATAAATAAGTGTGTACATATGTATAAGTATATATATATATATATATATATATATATATATATATATATATATATATATATATATATATATATATATATATATATATATATATATATATATATCTGTATATGTATATAAATACTATTATTTTTATTACTTTCATTAATATTAGCAACTTTATCATCATTATTATTGTTTGTATTATAAAAATATAAATATGAAATTTAATACATATAACTTGTTATATCTTAATTAATAATTGTATAATTATCAGATATTGTTATTACCTTTTTCATTAAAAATCATCATTTTTGTTAGTGTTAATATTATCATATTATTATTTGTCATTTATTATTATTAGACTTTGTTAATAATATTATTAGTAATATTATTATTAGTATTATTGATATTAGTAGTATTAATATAATTATATTAGTTAATTATCCAAAATAAGAATTATATATATATATATATATATATATATATATATATATATATATATATATATATATATATATATATATACATATATAAATATACATATACAAAAGACAGATATACATATATATCAATACATATACGATTAAATATATATAAATACCGTATATACATATATAAATACAAATAAAATATGTATTCTGTTGCAAATCATTTTCAAGCTGTAGCAGATTTGTCCTTCTGTCTAACAATTCGTACAAATCAGAATATAATCACTTGAAAAATCCAAGAATTCGTTAGCAGTCGATTTCATCTATTATTTTCTTTGTCTGCAAGAATATTTTGCGTCTCCAATTTGTTATACGTCGACTTTACCTAGCAGTGTGATCAATTATAGAAGATACACCATTAGAACATGACTCTATGTAAGTTACATATTGCAATTCGATGAGGAGAAAAACAGAAAACTAGAAGAACCCGTTTTTCCTCTATTTTTACAACTCATTACCTTGTCTCTTCCTCTCTCACTATATCTCTTCAATAATTTCTTCGTGAACCCATTAAGAACTCCACCACCCATGAATCCAATTCTTCTTTCTTCTTCAGCTAGCTCGAACACAATCATGAATAATTACCATGGACTCACCACTCCACCTCGCCACCTTCACTCTTGGATCAACCATCTCTCTTTTATTCTTTTCATCTTCAAACCACCATATCTATCTCTTCTCTCTCATATAACTTTCTTATTGAACTCACTATAAACCACCATGTTTAGTTGCTATTGTTTCCTACTATTATTATTATCCTATCCAAACCGTCACCTGTGACAACACTCTACTACTTCTGCTCCTGTCTCAGCCCTGCAAACAGCCGATTACTACCCTCAAACCACACAACCATGACATGTTTTAACATCTGCTGTTACGTTCATGATGTTGCTACAGCAAGCATGTGTCGATTCTAGTAAAAGGTGATGAAAGTGGTGTACTTAAGGATGGATCCAATTGATATGAAAGAATATGATATATATATATATATATATATATATATATATATATATATATATATATATATATATATATATATATATATATATATATATATATATATGAAGATATTAGTGGAGTGGGGATATGGGGTTCGGTGGAATATATATCAATTCCAAATACAACGAATATGTGAAACAAATTTATTTCTTTTTATCTTACCAAACCCCCACAAACCATATTTAGATTGATACTTGTTAGCAAGCCTTTGAAACACATAAACTTTAGAGAAAACCCCACAAACCCCACTCACTTTTACTTTTAAAAGTTAGCAATATTTTATTCAAGTTAGTGGTATTAGGAACCAAGTCTCTATCGGATGTGATTTAAGATTATGGAAAATTTCTATGTAGTTATATACTGCTGTTCAAAGATTTTATTACAAAAACAAAACCCACAAAAATTGAAACTGGGCCGAAGTTGTGTTCGTGGATTGATAGTACAATTGGGCCGAAGGAGTTGGGCCATTTAGTTTAGGATAAATTGAAACTTTGGACTACCCTTTTTGCAAAACCTATCGACTCCTATTCTATTTTATTAAAGTTGCTGGAGTTCATGTTCCTAATACAGCGGTGGACAAAGAATGATGATGGTATACGATAAGGATGATGAAGGTGGTACATGATAATCGTGATTTTAATGGTGAAAGGATGGTGATTTTATGATGATTCTGTGAAGGGATTGATGATGAGGATTATGATATAAGAAAGTTGATAATGATGAATGGTTGATGATAATAATAAATAAATACAGCAAGATGTTAATTCGTTTAATGATAATAGATAAAGATGATGATGGAAAGATGATTTGGGTTTTGTATAGATTTCGTTTAGGAATTAAATCAGAAAAACTATCACAGAGCATTGGTTAGAGGGGGTGTCGGGGTATCGAGAGGTCTCAGGTTCGAAACCCAGCAGGGCATTTTTATTTTTTTTAGACTTGTTACAAGGTAGCCATTCTATTTTCTTCAAAGTTATTATTATTATTATTATTATTATTATTATTATTATTATTATTATTATTATTATTATTATTATTATTTTTATTATTATTATTATTATTGTTATGTTATTGTTATTGTTATTAATAATTATTATTGTTATTAGATTATTTGGTTATTAAAAATATAATTATTAATATCATTAACAAAAGTATTTTTATTAAAATTATCGTTTTCATTATAAGTATTATTATTTTTATTATCATTACTAACATTATTATTACTATTACTATTATTTTTACCACTTTTATTATTATTATTATTTTCATATAACATTTTTATCATTTTGTTATTAGTATTATTATTATTATTATTATTATTAAAAGTATTATCATTTTTATTATTAACATTACTATTATTATTTTTAGTATTATTATAATTATTATTTTTGACAAACAAATGTTATCTATATAAAGATATATATTATAAGTCAACTAATATTACATACTAATATGTTTTTAACTAATATATTACCTTTTATATTGATAAAACTTTAATTAAATTATAAATCATATATTTATTGTAAGTATAATTAAATTTAAAGATACTAATTTTAATAAATTATAAAATATAAGTAAACTTAGTTGATTAAATAGGATATGTGTTAATATATATGCAACTAATATAGGCTCGTGAATCCGAGGCCAACCCTGCATTGTTTAATATAGTCATATGTATTTTTACTACAAAATACATTAGGTGAGTTCATTTGATTCCCTTTACTCTTTTACATTTTTGGGACGGAGAATACATGCGCTACTTTTACAACTGCTTTATTAAATGCTTTTGAAATACATTTTGAACTGCGAATACATGAAATGCTTTTATAAATGTTTGACGATATAGACACAAGCAAAACATTCCTCGAATGAATTATGTGGATGTGATAATTGCCACCATTGAATTATGTGGACGTGATAATTGCCACAATTGATATGAATATTTTTCCCCTGATTATTATTGCTTGGTAACCTAAGAATTAGGGAACATCACTAATTTTGAGAATTAGTGCACGCCTAATTCACACGAATCCTAAAGGTAGCTACCGGGTTTAACACCCCCACCCAGAATGTTCACTAGACGGAAGGGCTAGTGGGCGTGGTGTTTAGTACTTCGAAGTTTATATGATTATTATACAGACGAGATGTTCAGTTTTGGGGATATTATTATGCATATTATATGTTAAGGTCGGTTACCAAGCCAAGCTATGAAAGCCATGAAAAGTGAATGTTATATATCGAGAGAATGATTTTATACACAGGTTATGTGTATGTTATTTTTGTGCACGGGATATATGTATGGTTACTATGATTTATGAAAAATGGTTGCGTACACAAGAAAGGTGTACTGTATTTAAAAGATATCGCATATACATTACAGGTGGGTATAGGATTCGGGCCCATTTGTACCATGCAGGATTTAAATCTTGTGGTCTATCAAAATGATAAATTTTATTGTTTTATGATAGACTTATGAACTCACCAACCTTTTGGTTGACACTTCAAAGCATGTTTATTCTCAGGTATGAATGAAATCTTCCGCTGTGCATTTGCTCATACTACATGGAGTCGTTCATGGCGTATAGAGGTCAGAACCACGCAATGGGACCAACTGTTGAAGACTTCGTCCAGATGGATTAGGACGGGTCATTACATAATGCATGTTTTAAACAAGTGGGCGATTATTTAAGAAATAATCCCCATAATACATCATTTTCCATATACTACACACGTGACATAACAATCGAATATAATACATGACAAAGGTTTTATTGAATGCAACACTTCATTTAAACAAAAGCATGAGACTCCATGCACAGCTTGATCAGATAATGCAATAGCGAAAGACTTTCTTAAGGACCTGAGAATAAAGATGCTTAAACAGTCAACACAAAGGTTGGTGAGATATATAGGTTTAAAGCTAGCATCGATATAAATATAGACCACAAGATTTCATAGTTATAAATATTTCAATAAAGATATTCTATAAGTTATTGAGCGCTTCGGTAACCATACTTAACCATAAATGTAGCATATTCCCTTTATTATGAAATCTCCCTACACTGTACTAAGTGTAGTAAAAATGAATTACTATGCAACCGTTTACGATACTAGAGCGACTAGCCCAGTTGGGGTTGTCAAACCCGATAGATCTATCAATAGGATTCGCGCTTACATGTTCTTACAACATGTAAATATTAGTTATCAAACTATTAGGGAAGATATGCAATGTGGTACAACTCAACGTAGAATATATTTTAAGTACTTGCGTCCATGGCGTAAAACATAAAATGCATGTATTCTCATCTCAAAATATTTTTAGAGTTTAAAAATGAGACTATATACTCACGGTAGTAAAAGTATATTAACAATAAGTTTTCACCTTATTAAAAATATGGCCGTCGTCCTTGGATTCACGAGCCTACAACAATAACATTGATTCAGATAATAATACGACATGTGAATAAAATAAAATAAGTTCATAGAATACTTATATATTAATTTTTAATATTTTTATGTTAGTAGTCCTTTGTTAGTAGTCCAAAATAGTCCGAAATGTCCAACAGTCCAATAATCACTATATATATAATCTTAGAATTACCCCACGACGTATTGTATACGTATTATCTTTGCATCAACCCAGAGAAGTATTGTATACGTATTGTCTTAGAATTTATCAAAATGTATTGTATACGTATTGTCTTAGGATTTATCAAAACGTATTGTATACTTATTGTCATGGAATGTACCAAGATTATTATATATATATATATATATACAATCTCGGAATTAACTAAGATTATAATATTTTGGTATACTAATGATAACATGTCCAAATATATATAGGAAAAGTTAGCAAGGATATGGTTAATATAGTTTTTACAATATAAATTTCGTCCATACAACGTTAATTTTAGCAGATTTTGTTTTGCTCGCCAAATATTCATTACAACTCCTATTAAAGTGAATCAAATTGCTATGGTTTCATAATGAACTTTAGTATTTAGAACTAAACTGAAAAGTAGTGGTTTATAGTCAGAGTTACAGGTTACAAGTCATATTTGAAAGAGGTAGGCATTTCCGTCGAAAAACAACATCTTGATGACCATTTTGAAAAACATACTTCCACTTTGAGTTTAACCATGATTTTTGGATATAGTTTCATGTTCATAAGAAATATCTTTTTCTCAGAAGAACAACTTTTAAATCAAAGTTTATCATAGTTTTTAATTATCCAACCCAAAACAGCCCCCGGTTTTACTACGACGGCGTATGTCCGGTTTTACGGTGTTCTTCGTGTTTACAGGTTTTAAATCATTAAGTTAGCATATAATATAGATATAGAATATGTGTTTAGTGGATTTTAAAAGTTATGTTATAAGGATTAACTTTGTTTGCGAACAAGTTTAGAATTAACTAAACTATGTTCTAGTGATTACAAGTTTAAATCTTCGAATAAGATAGTTATATATATATGAATCGAATGATGTTATGAACATCATTGCTACCTTAAGTATAGTAGGTAAACCTACTGGAAATGATGAGAAAATAACTTGAGCTTCAAAGGAACTTTGATGGCTTGGATGTTCTTGAAGCAGAATTATGATACGAAAACAAGTTCAAGTAAGATTACTACTTGATTTAAGGTAGTTATGTCTATAGGAATTAAACTAAAGCTTGGATATCATTATTACCTTGATTAAGAATGAAAATTTACTGAGATTAGATGGAAGTTCATGATCTTTGATGAGTTATTGGATTGGATTAAAAAGATTGGAAGTAATCATGCAACTTCTTGATTCTAGGTTGTTTTTATGATGATTAAAGCTTGTAATTGAAGCTAAATGATGGGGAAAATATTTGAAGATGATCAAGTATGAAGTTAGGAGTATTTTGAGAGAGAATTGGGAGTGTAAGTATCACAGAGGGGGTGTCGGGGTATCGAGAGGTCTCAGGTTCGAAACCCAGCAGGGCATTTAATTTTTTTTAGACTTGTTACAAGGTAGCCATTCTATTTTCTTCAAAGTAATTATTATTATTATTATTATTATTATTATTATTATTATTATTATTATTATTATTATTATTATTATTATTATTATTATTATTATTATTATTATTATTATTATTATTATTATTACATTTACTACATGATAAGTATTATTTTCTTTTTACTAATTCATTACATTGAATATATATATATATATATATATATATATATATATATATATATATATATATATATATATATATATATATATATATATATATATATATATATATATATATATATATATATATATTCATTTCGAAATATATATTTGAAATATTTATTTAATATTTAGATTTTCATAATCAATTATATTTTAAAGTTTATTTTAAAATCGTTTAAATAATAGAAATTATTATAACACGTAACGTTTTTAATATATATATATATATATATATATATATATATATATATATATATATATATATATATATATATATATATATATATATATATATATATATACACACATAAAATTGTTCATGAATCGTCGGAATCATATAAAAGTTAGGTTTAAATTTAGTCAGAAATTTTCGGGTTGTCATAGTACCTACCCGTTAAAAGAAATTTCGTCCCGAAATTTAGTTGTTGCCATCAATCGGAATTTTTTTGTAAAAAGGTGAGGATATTTCTGTTTTATTTGGTCTTCACGTTCCCAGGTATGCTCGGGGCCTTTCGTGAATTCCAACGGATAGAATATTGTTCTGTTTCAAGCGTTTAAATTATACGAACCATAAATTCTACAGGTTCTTCGATGAAATGCATTTTATTATTAATGCGGAGATCTTTCAAAATGATGATGTTATACAAGTCATTTCAGTAAATTGGATACATGAAATGTGTTATGAATAGTATTGAGCTCATTTAAAACCTTGAGCGTTTTATGCCACAATATTAGGGCAAACAAACAGAGAGTAGTTTGTGAAAATTACAGTCATGAAATTTGATAGATATCATCATTGTTTACAACAAGAATATTGTAATGATGAATATAAGTTGAAAAATAAAGTTTTATCACTATTGAATAATTCAGATAAAATGATTCGATTATAGGAAGTGTATAAACAAAGCTATCACAAAAGAGTGAAATGAGGAAATTAAATGTTCGCCTTAACTTTTGACGTAGTGACGATTGATTTCCGGAATTTAAGGAATTAAAGAAATCTTCATAATCTTTATAAAATTTGATTCTCCGGTAATTAAGGAAATTAGGACTTCCTTTAATTAAATGCGGTGAATTGCCTCGATTACTGTGTCTGGAATTTCGCTATAATTTAGCTTCTTCCGTTTCATTATCTTCACCACTTCTATACTTTCTTCCTCAATTCATAATTCCAAGGATTAAGGAAATGCTCAATCTAGTTCTGATCCTTGTTATTATATTGACCATATATACAGTCATTCTTCGTTTTCATTTACCACCAGAGAAATTTGTTTTTTTCTACTATTCCCTTGGGGTTATAATGTTTTTAATTCTCCCGTGTCTTTACGTTGCAATACGTATTGATATATACGATTTGTAATTTCAGTGTCGTTATCGGGCTTTATATTTTCCCTTATATGTCGGAGCTTCATACTTTTGTAAAACAAGTAATGGTCCAGAATTCGTAGGTATGAAGTTTCGAATGGTCATAATATATAAAGTAGAAAGGAAAGGTAATAGCACGATTTGATTTGTCAAATTACCAGAATATCCGGAAAAGACCGAATCATCAAGAAAAATATTTTCTTGGTATGTTTAGAGGATAAATAGAATGTAAGAGTCGTGTAACATGGAAAATGATGATTATAAAGTCTATGAATCATCTTCTTCCATTAAAAATTTAGCATGACTTACTGTAATATAATCACGTTGGCCTGACGTCATTATATTATACTAACTCATGCTTCAATTCTCAGCACTTCTTCAAAATAATTATAATTTACTTGTACGTTACAGAATATAGAAACTAAGCAGTTTCCTTTATGATATCGCAAATAGATAATTAATTGCTGACAAGAATAGTTATGAAGATATCTTCAGAAATATCGAGGATATTTATGATGATATTTTGGAATTTCTAAGTTTGAAAGTTGATAAAGAAAAGTTTTCCGCAAGCTTTTAACATGACTTCGGAGCAAGATATTCTCTAAAGATTTCATCGAATCCAGAATTATTTGGATTCTTTGAATATAGGGTTTGGTCCTTGTATATATCCTTGGTCTCCTCCATGGTTAGCTCAATCCGTTTTCCAGTTCCAAATCTGAGCTTTTTCAATACATCATTCTTTATCATCAAACTTTTGGCCATTAAGACCATCTATAGCTTTAGCTGCTTCGTCAGCATTCTCAAGGTTAACGAATCTGAATCATTGATTATCAATCCGAGATGGTTTCGAGAAATTTTATTTTAGATGATTAAACGCTGATTGTAATCGTCAACGGATCTAATGGTTGACGAATAGGCGTTGTTGATTTCAAAAGTAATGAATGATAATTTTGGTGGTTTGATGTGATAATTCATCATAGAATACGAATGAATATAATTCATGAATGTAGTGATCTTTAGGAAGTTAACACTTGCTAAAGCTTTACTTGAATTCTGATATGTCAAAATCAGAACATGTAATTAAATTTTAATGTAAATGGTCGTTCCTTAGTGAGCGTATACATATATCATGTGGATATAAGTAGGATAGCTACTAATTATTTGAATCAGAATTTGAAGAATGTATAATGTAAGATATTAATGTGAGATATAAATATTTCTCAGGTTTTGCCTACCCGTTAAAATATTTTCACAATTAACAGTTTGTACAAAAGAATTTTTAATTATAATCTTTATGAAGATATACGTTCATATATGTATTCTTCAGATATAATATAGATTTAATGAGTTAATATAATATTAAACTCATTTGATTTGCGGTTGGAACGAGAATAAATAATCTCCAAAACCTTAGAGATTTCATAAATGTTGCGAAATATTTCGCTAATGAAGTTATGAATCAATACTTCATCGTTCATTGTTATTGATATACCTCGGTATATGATGTTGATGCTCGTGAAATCCTTTTGAACTTCGCAAGGCACGAATGATGTTTCTTAGAAAGTTTCGAGTATATCGAAAATGGAAATGTAAAATCAAACATGTATTTGAATAATACACTTGGTTTATTATGAAATGGAGTTTATTGTACTGAAGCGGTGATTAATGATTGTTAAGTCATTAACAAAGGATGTACATCATAGCATATTAGTGATATGAATTAACCAAGTAGTACATACTAGTTAAGATTCACATGTAATAGCTTAATACGAAAAGATTTATTAATGTTCCAAACTATATATATATATATATATATATATATATATATATATATATATATATATATATATATATATATATATATATATATATATATAAAGTATACATATATAATTCTTCAGGAAGAATGAGTCAATACATCTTAACTCATTATTACTAATATTCCTTGGTATCTATGGGGCGTATGATGTTGATATCCGAGGTACCGAATGTGATGTTGAGGCGTGAGATGCGCATGTTGTTGCTGGTGAAGCTGATGCTGTTGGTGGTGATGCTGATGGTACTGGTAGTGCTGGTTATGCTGCTGGTGCTGCTGATGCATGTAGATATTGCACCATATTCTCTAGAGCCACAACTCGAGCATGAAGCTCATTGACTTCTTCTATTATTCCGGGATGATTGGCGGTTCGGGAAAGCCGATGAATAAGATCTAGAATTCTAGATATTATATATTCGTGATGGGATATCCTCGAAATGAGGGTGAAAATAGTGTTCCGAACGGGTTCGCTGGTAAGTGCTTCAGGTTCTTTGCCAATATGGCAATATAGTGGATGAAAAGGATCACCTTCTTCACTTCTCCATTGATTAAGTTGACTACGAACCCATCCCCAATTCATCCAGAATAGATGATGGTTGATTGGTTCGTTTGCCATTGGAGCTCGAGGAGTTCAAAGAATCAAGTGAGAAATCCATATTATGTGTTTGGAATAGGGTTTGATATGAAATGGGTGTTGAATATTGAATGATATATTCGTATCCTTAAATACATATTTATTGCAAAAGATGAAATGTCCCGTTCATATTGATTATAAACGTTCCATATTAATTGATTTCGTCGAGAGGTTTTGACCTCTATATGAGACGTTTTTCAAAGACTGCATTCATTTTTAAAACAACCATAACCTTTATTTTATCTATAAAGGTTTAAAAAGCATTACGAAGATTATCAAATAATGATAATCTAAAATATACCGTTTACACACGACCATTACATAATGGTTTACAATAAGAATATATTATATCAAAAATAAGTTTATTGAATGCAGTTTTTACATAATATCATACAAGCATGGACTCCAAATCTTGTCCTTATTTTAGTATGCAACAGCGGAAGCTCTTAATAATCACCTAGAATAAACATGCTTAAAATGTCAATAAAAATGTTGGTGAGTTATAGGTTTAACCTATATATTATCAAATCATAATAATAGACCACAAGATTTCATATTTCAATATACATCCCATACATAGAGATAAAAATCATTCATATGGTGAACACCTGGTAACCGACATTAACAAGATGCATATAATAATATCCCTATCATTCCGGGAAATACTTCGGACATGATAAAAACGAGTTCGAAGTACTAAAGCATCAGGTACTTTGGATGGGGTTCGTTATGTCCAATAGATCTATCTTTAGGATTCGCGTCAATTAGTAGATAAGTTTACTAATTCTTAGGCTACCAAGCAAAAGGGGCATATTCAGCTTCGATCATTCACCCATATAATGTAGTTTCATTTACTTGTGTCTATTTCGTAAAACATTTATAAAACTGCATGTATTCTCATCCCAAAATATTAGATTTTAAAAGTGGGACTATAACTCACTTTCACAGATTTTTACTTCGTCGGGAGTAAGACTTGGCTAATGGTCGATTCAAGAACCTATAATAAATATATACATATATATATCAAAGTATGTTCAAAATATATTTACAACATTTTTAATACATTTTGATGTTTTAAGTTTATTAATTCAGCTGTCCTCGTTAGTAACCTACAACTAGTTGTCCATAGTTAGATGTACAGAAATAAATTGATATATATTATCTTGAATCAATCCACAACCCAATGTATACATGTCTCAGGCTAGATCGCAACTCAAAGTATATATATTTTTGGAATCAACCTCAACCCTGTATAGCTAACTCAAACATTACTGCATATAGAGTGTCTATGGTTGTTTCAAATAATATATATACATGGGTCGATATGATATGTCAAAACATTTGCATACGTGTCTATGGTATCCCAATATTACATAATATATTAGAATACATGTATAATACAATATAATTTAGCTAGGATATGATTTTTATAGAATTGTTACAATATTTCCCGTTGCTACAACAATAAAAAAATATCTAATCTTGTTTTACCCATAACTTCTTCGTTTTAAATCCGTTTTGAGTGAATAAAATTGCTATGGTTTCATATTGAACTCTATTTTATGAATCTAAACAGAAAAAGTATAGGTTTATAGTCAAAAATATAAGTTACAAGTCATTTTTGTAAGAGGTAGTCATTTCAGTCGAAAGAACGACGTCTTGATGACCATTTTGAAAAACATACTTCCACTTTGAGTTTAACCATGATTTTTGGATATAGTTTCATGTTCATAAGAAAAATCATTTTCCCAGAAGAATCACTTTTAAATCAAAGTTTATCATAGTTTTTAATTATCAAACCCAAAACAGCCTGCGGTGTTACTATGACGGCGTATGTCCGGTTTTACGGTGTTTTTCGTGTTTCCAGGCTTTAAATCATTAAGTTAGCATATCATATAGATATAGAAAATGTGTTGAGTTGATTTTAAAAGTTAAGTTAGAAGGATTAACTTTTGTTTGCGAACAAGTTTAGAATTAACTAAACTATGTTCTAGTGATTTCAAGTTTAAACCTTCGAATAAGGTAGTTTTATATATATGAATCGAATGATGTTATGAACATCTTTACTACCTCAGGTTTTGTGGATAAACCTACTGGAAATGAGATAAATAGATCTAGCTTCAAAGGATCCTTGGATGGCTTGAAAGTTCTTGAAGCAGAATCATGACACAAAAACAAGTTCAAGTAAGATTTCCACTCGAAATATGATTGTTATAGTTATAGAAATTAAATCAAAGTTTGAATATGAGTATTACCTTGTATTATAAAGATATCTTACTGTAAATAATAAAGATTTCTTGAGGTTGGATGATCACTTTACAAGATTGGAAGTAAGCTAGCAAACTTGGAAGTATTCTTGATTTTATGAAACTAGAACTTATAGAATTTATGAGGAACACTTAGAACTTGAAGATAGAACTTGAGAGAGATCAATTAGATAAATAAAATTGAAGAATGAAATTGTTTTTAGGTGTTTTTGGTCGTTGGTATATGGATTAGATATAAAGGATGTGTAATTTTGTTTACATGTAAATAAGTCATGAATGATTACTAATATTTTTGTAATTTTATGAGATATTTCATGCTAGTTGCCAAATGATGGTTCCTACATGTGTTAGGTGACTCACATGGGCTGCTAGGAGCTGATCATTAGAGTGTATATACCAATAGTACTTACATCTAAAAGTTGTGTATTGTACGAGTACGAATACAGGTGCATACGAGTAGAATTGTTGATGAAACTGAACGAGGATGTAATTGTAAGCATTTTTGTTAAGTAGAAGTATTTTGATAAGTGTCTTGAAGTCTTTAAAAGGTGTATGAATATATATTAAAACACTACAGGTATATACATTTTAACTGAGTCGTTAAGTCATCGTTAGTCGTTACATGTAAATGTTGTTTTGAAACCTTTAGGTTAACGATCTTGTTAAATGTTGTTAACCCATTTTTTATTATATCTAAAGAGATGTTAAATTATTACATTATCATGATATTATGATATATTAATATATCTTAGTATGATATATATACAGTTAAATGTTGTTACAACGATAATCATTATATATATGTCTCGTTTCGAAATCATTAAGTTAGTAGTCTTGTTTTTACATATGTAGCTCATTGTTAATTGTAATGACCCAGATTTTTCCGCTAATATATATAAGATTAATATTTACATAATTAAATGTTTCCAACATGTTAAGCAATCCAACTTGTTAAGACTTGTCTATTTGAAATGAATTTCATACAAACGTATGGCCACCTAGTTTGTCTGACGATTCACGAACGTCATAACGTGTAATAATTTTTTAATGTAATATATATATGGATATATATATTTATAAATTTTTAAAATGATATTTAAGTATTTCATTAAGTATATTAACAATTGGTTATATATATAAAATGAGACTACTAAGTTAAAGACTTCGAAACAATATACATATATGTAATGTTTTTCGACGTCTTAAACCCTAATTTAAACTAAATGTATATGTATTGTATTAAGATGTATTAATACACTTTTGAAAGACTTAAATACATATATCAACATAATTATACTCAACAAAGATAGCTATACTCATAATCTCATTCAACTCTATCAAGAATTCTACTCGTATTTATTCGGTATTTATACCCGTATCATACCCAGCTTCTAAACGTATTTACAATTGGTATATACATACCAAATCATTGATATTAGCAGCCCTCAATCAGTTGTTAGACATGTATAAATATGATGGAGACTTGTAGGAACCATCCTTTGTCATTAACCATGACTTATTTGTAATAAAACAAAACTATACATATCATATATCTATATCTATATTCACATGTGTATATATACACATCTCATTTCATTTACATCTTCATTTTTCATTTACATCTTCATTTTAACTCACTCTTAAACATATACTCAAATTATTCAGCAACCTTTCATCATATATCTCATAAACCACTTCAAGAACAAGCTTAAAACATCATAACAAGAATCATTCAAGAACATATCAAGATAACCTTCCAACATGAAGAAGTTTACTTCCAATCTTTCAAGCTAACTCAACAACTCTTTAGGATCACTAATTCTACTTTCTTTCCAGTAGCTTTTCATCTTATAATCAAGTTAAGAATTATATATAAGCATTAGTTCAATTCATATACTTATAACTATCTTATTTCAAGATAGAATTCTTATTCAAACTTTTGTTCATTTCATGATTTTACTTCAAGAATTCCAAGCCATCAAGGGTATCTTTGAACTCAAGATATTCTCCTTATTTTTCCAGAAACTTTATTCATTTGATTTGAGGTAGTAGCCTTATTCATAATCTTATTCGATTCATATTCACATAGCTATCTTATTTTGAGTTATAACTAATAACAACAAGAACATAGTTTAGATTATTTCTAAACTTGTTTGCAAATAAAATTAATCCTTCTAACATGACTTTTAAAATACTTCAACACATGTATTATGACAGTATGTCAAGCTAACATAAGGATATAAAACTTGTAAACAAGAAGAACACCTTAAAATCGAATATACGCCGTCTTAGTCGAACGGGGGCTGTTTTGGGTTTAATTTTAAAAACCTATCTTAAACTTTGAATTAAAAGATTTCCTTTGGTGAAACATCTTATTTTATATGGATATGAAATATATCCAAAATCCATGGTTAAACTCTAAGTGGAAGTATGTTTTTCAAAAGGGTCATCAAGATGTCGTTCTTACGACGAATATGACTATCTTCTCTTATTTGACACCTAAGCTGTATTTTCAACTATAAACCTATACTTTTTATATTAAGATCAATAATTTTGAGCTCGATATGAAACCAAGGCAACTCGAATCACTCAAAACGGATTTGTAACGAAGAAATTATGGGTAAAACAAAATTGGATATTTTTCTTAATTTTTAGCTACGGACATGATTTATAAAAATGGATGCTAACCTTATCCTAGCTAACTTACCTTGTATCCTACATATATTTATACATGTCTTGTTCCCGAACTTATGGAAATACAATTTATAATAGTCGTGATTAAGTTCTACGACAATATATTATAGTCTTAATAAAGATCGTAAGGCACCATATATATATGACTTGATCACCGTGGATTCGTATACAAAGTTTTGACATATCATTTTGACTTCTTCTATATATATTATTGGAACGAACTATTAGACACCATTGGCAGTAATCTCGAGTTAGCTGTGGGTCGAAGTGGATTCCAAAATATTATATACTTTGAGCTGTGATCGAGCCTGAGACATATATACAATGGGTCGCGGATTGCTTCAGACAATATACATATTATGTGTCTTATTATATTAAGACAATATATTATAGTGTTAGTGAATTCTAACACAATATACGCATTTATATTTATATATATATTTATACTGTTGGACTATTGGACTATTGGACTATTGGACTACGAACGTTAGACTACTAACAATGGACAATTAAAATTATCATAAGTATCATAAGTATGGAATATTAATTATATATATATATATATATCTTGACACAAGAATATTATTATTAGGTTCGTGAATTTGTCAAAAGGCCAAGTCTTATCACCATCTATTCGGAAATCATCACAAGTGAGTTATAGTCCCATTTTTACTATCTAAATTATTTTGGGATGAGAATACATGCAAAATTTATAAATGTTTTACAAAATAAGCACAAGTTCATGGAACTACATTCTATGATTGTTTTGCTATACCTAATATCTGTACTTATTATTATTATGCTTGGTAATCTAAAAATTAGTGAAAAACACTAATTGACGCGAATCCTAAAGGCAGATCTACGGGCACCAACCACCCCCATTTTCGAATAGTGGAAATGCTTTAGTACTTCGAAGGGTTCTTGTCATACATTTGAATATTGAAATGTATGATGCCAGATATCTTAAGCGCTCTATGTTAAGGTTGGTTACCAGGTGACTCATCGTATGAATGATTTTTGCAGTTGTAATGATCATGCGCATTTAATTAAATGAAATCTTGTGGCTTATTAAATGTTATGATTATTATATAGAAGTTAAATCTATGACTCACCAACATTTTTTGTTGTTGACGTTTTAAGCATGTTTATTCTCAGATGAATATTAAAAATGCTTCCGCTGTCGTATGCCAACCCAAGGTCAAGATTTGGAGTCGGCATAATTATTTATATTGTTTAAACTTGCATTCAGAGTGTTGTTGTAATATATTTGATCATATTGTAATGGGTTGTGTAAAAACTTATTTATTTGTGGAGATTGTCTTTGATAGACAATCTAAATTATGTCATTAAGACCTTTATTCAATAATAAAGGTTATGGTTGTTTTTAAAAACGAATGCAAGATTTTGAAAAACGTCTCATATAGAGGTCAAAACCTCGCAAAGAAACCAATTAATATGAAACGTTTATAATTATTATGAACGGGGCATTTCAGTTGGTATCCGAGCGTTGGTCTTAGAGAATTAGAAAATTTTTCATTAGTGTGTCTAACTGATTTTTGATGCATTGGTGAGTCTGGACTTCGACCGTAATTGTTTTAAAAATGATTGCTTAATATAATTGTTAGAAACATAAGATTATTAACATATAAATATTATAAGATATATCATTCTCTTAACGTGCCTGCTATTATGTGATAGATGACTTCATCCGATCATATAAGCATCTCGAGTGATTCAGATTTCATTTACTTATCAAGTGATTCAGAGGCTGAGTCAAAGCATACGACTTATGAACCAATGGAAAAGTTAACTTTTGGTGCTACCATTAAAGTGGAAAATTGTTGGGAAAATTGGGAAGATTCACAATTGCCAGTAGAGGTTCCAGAAGAGGTTCCAGAAGAAGATCCAGAAGAAGATCCTGAAGAGGAACCCGAAGAAGAGGATCCTGAAGAAGTTGTGGAAATTACCGAACCACAACGTGATTTGGGAAAATCTTTGGCTTTTATACCCGATCCCAAACCCGATGAATCTATTATGACCCAAAATGTTTGTGATCATCCACCTAAACCACCTAAGAGACCAGTTTATAAAATGACCGCTCGTATAACGACTGTTGGTTTTGCTCCCAAACAATTAGCCGAAAGAACCAATTGGGAGGAATTGGAAAAAGAACTATCCAAACGAAAATCCAAACGTTTGGTCGAGAAAGAAACAACGTCAACTTCTAAGAAATCTCACCGTTCTTGAACCATCGGTAGCTATCCTGTATTCCATGCATTGTATAATATGTATTATATTGTGTGTTTAAGTTTGTAAGAAAATCCGCAATGTAATTTTCCTTAAGATTGTATAATAATAAGAATAAGCATGGAAGGTTTATTATTATTATTACAACTTATTATTACGTAATAACGTAATAACTTACCATAGTTTTTCATATTAGAATTTTAGTAGTTAATTTGTGTGTTAGCTGCTAAGTATGAACATTATTATAGTTATAAAACGCTAATATGAAGAAAAAGGCTTTTATAATAATAAGTTCATATTAAGCTACAAAATACTTTTTGGCTACTTCTAAAATTCTATATGATTAACTCAGTCGGCTATTTTTGAAGGAAATGGCTCCTCCAGCTACTAGACAACAACAATTGAACACAGAAGAACTTCAAGCTTTCTTTGCAAATATGGCTGCAGTGGTGAATGCAATGAACAACAATAACCAATCGGGTTCCAGCAGTGGAGGAAATAATGGCAACCGGGTAGGATGTTCCTACAAAGCTTTTATGGCCTGCAAACCCAATGAGTTTGAAGGAACTGAAGGACCCGTTGGACTAAAGCGGTGGATAGAGAAGGTTGAAGCCGTGTTCGCAATCAGCAACTGCGCAAAAGAGGATAAAGTTAAGTATGCCAGACATACTTTCAGGGGTACTGATTTGACATGGTGGAATACCTACATGGATTACGTAGGATAGAATACTGCCTACGCACTTCCATGGTCCGCTTTCAAGCACATGATGACGGAAGAGTACCGTCCCAGAATCGAAATCAACAAGCACAAGGCAGAGCTTAAAGCACTGACAACCCAAGGGTTAGATGTCACTACCTACGAGCGACGTTTCAATGAACTGGCTTTAATGTGTCCTGGAGCATTTGAGGACGAAGAAGCAAAAATTGAAGCATTCATAAAAGGGTTGCCGGAACGAATCCAAGAGCATGTAGGTGATAACGACCCTGCAACAATGCAGAAAGCGAGCCGTATAGCCCAAAAATTGATAGGACAAATTGCAGGAAGGATAAAGAAAGAAGCGGCCGAGGAGGCCATAATGAAACAATGAAAAAGAAAGTGGGAGGAAAGCAGTGATCAGGGTCACCAGTACAACAACAACTACAACAACAATCGCAACCACCCCAACAACAACAATAATCGCGACAACAACCGCAACAATAACCGCAACAACCATCCCAATAATAATAACAACAACAACAATCCCAATCACAACAATAACAACAACAAACGACTCAACAACAATAACCCTAACAACAACAACAACAACAACAACAACAACAACAACAACAACGACAACAAAAGGCAAAGAACTATATGCCCCGGGTGTGATACGTTTCATCCGGAATGGTTTTGTAGAGAATTATGTAACAAGTGTAATAGGAATGGCCATATTGCGGCAAAGTGTGAAGTCTACGGACCAAATAGAAACAAAGGAGTAAATAATGCTGAAACAAATAATAACGGCGTTGTTTGCTATGGATGTAGAAAACCGGGCCATACCATAAACCAGTGCAGGAATGAAAATAGGCAAGGCCATGGGAGAGCCTTCAACATTGATGGGGAGAAAGCACAGGAAGACCCGGAGCTTGTTACGGGTACGTTTCTTATCAACAATACACCTGCTTATGTTTTATTTGATTCGGGTGCCGATAGAAGTTATATGAGTAGAGAATTTTATGCCAAATTAAATTGCCCGTTAACGCCTTTGGATAAAAAGTGTATAGTTGAAGTAGCAAACGTAAACTAATTACGGTTGATAAAATTTGCCAAAATCGAAGAATTAGTTTAGTTAGCGAAACGTTTGCAATTGATTTAATACCGGTGGAATTGGGAGGCTTCGACGTAATTATTGGAATGGACTGGATGTCCAAGGTGAAAGCCGAAGTTGTTTGTCATGAGAAGGCAATTCGCATTCCGAGAGAAAACGGGTTACCCTTAATGGTGTACGAAGAAAAGGGTAATGCCAAATTAAATCTTATTAGTAGTTTGAAGGTGCGCAAACTAATAAGAAAAGATTGCTATGCCATACTAGCACACGTCGAGAAGGTTGAAAAAGAAGAAAAGAAAATCGATGACGTTCCTGTTGCAAGAGAATTTCCTGAGGTGTTTCCGGACGAATTACCGGGACTACCTCCACACCGATCCGTTGAATTTCAAATAGATCTTGTACCAGGAGCCGCACCAATAGCTCGTGCTCCATATAGACTTGTGCCCACCGAAATGAAAGAATTACAAAGTCAGTTACAAGAATTATTAGAACGTGGTTTTATCCGACCGAGTACGTCACCATGGGGAGCTCCAATTTTATTCGTTAAAAATAAAGATGGGTCTTTTCGCATATGTATTGATTACCGTGAGCTGAACAAAGTAACCATCAAAAACCGATACGACGACCTATTTGATCAACTCCAAGGTTCGAGCGTATACTCCAAAATCGACTTAAGGTCGGGTTATCATCAACTGAGGGTTAAAGAAGCCGATATACCAAAAACAGCCTTTAGAACTCGTTATGGCCATTACGAATTCATGGTTATGCCATTCGATCTAACCAATGCACCCGCAGTTTTCATGGATCTCATGCACCGAGTATGTAGTCCATATTTAGATAAGTTTGTTATTGTTTTTATTGATGACATTCTTATATATTCGAAGAATAACCAAGAACACGAACAACATTTGAGACTTGTATTAGAGTTGTTAAGAAAAGAACAACTTTATGCAAAATTCTCTAAGTGCGCTTTTTGGTTAAATGAAGTACAGTTTCTTGGCCACGTAGTCAGTAGTAATGGAATCAAAGTTGATCCCGCAAGATCGAAGCCATCAAAAATTGGGAAACCCCGAAAACTCCAACGCAAATACGTAAATTTTTGGGTTTAGCCGGTTATTATAGGAGATTCATTCAAGATATCTCCCGAGTAGCCAAACCTTTAACTACCTTGACACACAAGGGGAAAAAGTATGAATGGACTTCCGAACAAGAGGGTGCCTTCCAATTGTTGAAAAATAAGTTGACTACGACACCTATTTTATCGTTACCTGACGGAATGGAAGATTTTGTTATCTACTGCGATGCATCAAGATTGGGTTTTGGGTGTGTTCTTATGCAACGGAAGAAGGTGATTGCATATGCTTCTCGACAACTCAAAATTCATGAACAAAACTACACTACACATGATCTGGAATTGGGCGCCATTGTTTTTGCATTAAAGATGTGGAGACATTATCTATATGGGGTCAAGTTTATTGTATACACCGACTACAAAAGTCTTCAACATATTTTAAATCAAAAGCAACTAAATATGAGGCAGCGTAGGTGGGTTAAGCTACTAAATGATTATGATTGTGAAATCCGTTACCACCCGGGGAAAGCGAATGTGGTAGCCGATGCCTTGAGTCGAAAGGAAAGAGAACCTATTCGTGTAAAAGCTATGAACATGATTATTCATACTAATCTTACTACTCGAATAAAAGAGGCACAACAAGAGGTTTTGAAGGAAGGAATTTTTGGAAAGGAAATACCCAAAGGATTAGAAAAACAGCTTAATATTCGGGAAGACGGAACCAGGTATTTAGCTGAAAGAATTTGGGTACCAAAGAATGGAGATTTGAGGAAAGTGGTACTAGATGAAGCACATAAAACCAGATATTCAATACATCCCGGAGCGGGGAAAATGTACCAAGACCTCAAGAGAAACTTTTGGTGGCCAGGAATGAAGGCCGATATAGCCATATATGTAGGAGCATGTTTGACTTGTTCTAAAGTCAAGGCTGAACATCAGAAACCATCGGGTCTACTCCAACAACCTGAAATCCCAGAATGGAAATGGAAAAACATTACCATGGATTTCATTGCTAAGTTACTGAGAACCGCATGTGGTTATGATATGATTTGGGTAATAGTCGATCGTCTTACTAAGTCAGCACACTTTCTGCCAATAAAAGAAGAGGATGGTATAGAGAAATTAGCACGATTATACCTGAAAGAAGTTGTTTCTAGACATGGTATACCAATCTCTATTATATCTAATCGTGATAGCAGATTTACTTCCAGATTCTGGCAGGCATTACACGAAGCGTTGGGAACTCGTCTAGATTTAAGTACTACCTATCATCCACAAACTGATGGGTAGAGTGAAAGGACGATTCAGACACTCGAAGACATGCTACGAGCATGTGTTATTGATTTTGGAAGCAGTTGGGATCGACATCTACTGTTAGCTGAGTTTTCCTACAACAACAGCTATCATTCTAGCATTGAGGCGGCACCATTCGAGGCACTTTATGGGAGGAAGTGCAGGTCTCTGATTTGTTGGAGTGATGTGGGGGAAAAACATATTACAGGTCCAGAAATTATCCAGGAAACTACCGACAAGGTCATTCAGATTCAGCAACGATTGAAAACAGCCCGGAGTCGGCAAAAGAGCTACGCTGATGTTAGAAGGAAACCTTTAGAGTTTGAGGAGGGTGATATGGTTATGCTTAAGGTATCACCTTGGAAAGGTGTTATTCGTTTTGGAAAGCTAGAGAAATTGAGCCCAAGATACATTGGGCCATTCAAGATCGAAAAACGCATTGGGTCGGTGGCCTATCGACTTGAACTACCTCCACAATTAGAAAAGATTCACAACACCTTTCATGTTTTGAACCTGAAGATATGCCTAGCTACTGAAGATCTCATTATCCCTTTAGACAAAATTCAGATTGATGAGAAACTAAATTTCATTGAAGAACCCGTCGAAATTATGGATCGTCAGGTCAAACGACTCAAACAAAGTAAGATACCAATCGTTAAGGTTCGATGGAATGCTCGTAGAGGACCTGAATTTACTTGGGAATGAGAAGACCAAATGAAGCTGAAGTACCCACATTTGTTTTCCGATATCGCACGTTAACTAGGTACTATTCTAAATTTCGGGACGCAATTTAATTTAACGGGTGTGTAATGTAACGACCCAAATTTTTCCGCTAATATATATAAGATTAATATTTACATAATTAAATGTTTCCAACATGTTAAGCAATCCAACTTGTTAAGACTTTTCTATTTGAAATGAATTTCATACAAACGTTTGGCCACCCACTTTGTCTGACGATTCACGAATGTCATAACGTGTAATAATTATTTAATGGAATATATATATGGATATATATATTTATAAATTGTTAAAATGATATTTAAGTATTTCATTAAGTATATTAACAATTGGTTATATATATAAAATGAGACTACTAACTTAAAGACTTCGAAACAATATACATATATGTAATGTTTTTCGACGTCTTAAACCCTAATTTAAACTAAATGTATATGTATTGTATTAAGATGTATTAATACACTTTTGAAAGACTTAAATACATATATCAACATAATTATACTCAACAAAGATAGCTATACTCATAATCTCATTCAACTCTATCAAGAATTCTACTCGTATTTATTCGGTATTTATACCCGTATCATACTCAGCTTCTAAACGTATTTACTATTGGTTTATACATACCAAATCATTGATCTTAGCAGCCCTCAATCAGTTGTTAGACATGTATAAATATGATGGAGACTTGTGGGAACCATCCTTTGTCAATAACCATGACTTATTTGTAACAAAACAAAACTATACATATCATATATCTATATCTATATTCACATGTGTATATATACACATCTCATTTCATTTACATCTTCATTTTAACTCACTCTTAAACACATACTCAAAGTATTCAGCAACCTTTCATCATATATCTCATAAACCACTTCAAGAACAAGCTTAAAACATCATAACAAGAATCATTCAAGAACATATCAAGATAACCTTCCAACATGAAGAAGTTTACTTCCAATCTTTCAAGCCAACTCAACAACTCTTTAGGATCACTAATTCTACTTTATTTCCAGTAGCTTTTCATCTTATAATCAAGGTAAGAATTATATATAAGCTTTAGTTCAATTCATATACTTATAACTATCTTATTTCAAGATAGAATTCTTATTCAAACTTTTGTTCATTTCATGATTTTACTTCAAGAATTCCAAGCCATCAAGGTATCTTTGAACTCAAGATATTCTCCTTATTTTTCCAGCAACTTTGTTCATTTGATTTGAGGTAGTAGCCTTATTCATAATATTATTCGATTCATATTCACATAGCTATCTTATTTTGAGTTATAACTAATAACAACAAGAACATAGTTTAGATTATTTCTAAACTTGTTTGCAAATAAACTTAATCCTTCTAACTTGACTTTTAAAATACTTCAACACATGTATTATGATAGTATGTCAAGCTAACATAAGGATATAAAACTTGTTAACACGAAGAACACCTTAAAATCGAATATACGCCGTCTTAGTCGAACGGGGGCTGTTTTGGGTTTAATTTTAAAAACCTATCTTAAACTTTGAATTAAAAAATTTTCTTTGGTGAAAAATCTAATTTTATAAGGATATAAAATATATCCAAAATCCATGGTTAAACTCTAAGTGGAAGTATGTTTTTCAAAAGGGTCATCAAGATGTTGTTCTTACGACGGATATGACTATCTTGTCTTATTTGACACCTAAGCTGTATTTTCGACTACAAACCTATACTTTTTCTATTAAGATTAATAATGTTGAGTTCGATACGAAACCATGGCAACTCGAATCACTCAAAATGGATTTGTAACGAAGAAATTATGGGTAAAACAAAATTGAATATTTTTCTTAATTTTTAGCTACGGGCATGATTTATAAAAATGGATGCTAACCTTATCCTAGCTAACTTACCTTGTATCCTACATGTATTTATACATGTCTTGTTCCCGAACTTATGGAAATACAATTTATAATAGTCGTGATTAAGTTCTACGACAATATATTATAGTCTTAATAAAGATCGTAAGACACCATATATATATATGACTTGATCACCGTGGATTCGTATACAAAGTTTTGACATATCATTTTGACTTCTTCTATATATATTATTGGAACGAACTATTAGACACCATTGGCAGTAATCTCGAGTTAGCTGTGGGTCGAAGTGGATTCTAAAATATTATATACTTTGAGTTGTGATCGAGCCTGAGACATGTATACAATGGGTCGCGGATTGCTTCAGACAATATACATATTATGTGTCTTATTATATTAAGACAATATATTATAGTGTTAGTGAATTCTAACACAATATACGCATTTATATTTATATATATATTTATACTGTTGGACTATTGGACTATTGAACTATTGGACTACGAACGTTAGACTACTAACAATGGACAATTAAAATTATCACAAGTATCATAAGTATGGAATATTAATTATATATATATATATATATATATATATATATATATATATATATGTATATATCTTGACACAAGAATATTATTATTAGGTTCGTGAATTTGTCAAAAGGCCAAGTCTTATCACCATCTATTCGGAAATCATCACAAGTGAGTTATAGTCCCATTTTTACTATCTAAATTATTTTGGGATGAAAATACATGCAAAATTTATAAATGTTTTACAAAATAAGCACAAGTTCATGGAACTACATTCTACGGTTGTTTTGTTATACCGGATATCTGTACTTATTATTATTATGCTTGGTAACCTAAGAATTAGTGAAAAACACTAATTGACGCAGATCCTAAAGGTAGATCTACGGGCACCAACCACCCCCATTTTCGAATAGTGGAAATGCTTTAGTACTTCGAAGGTTTCTTGTCATATATTTGAATAGTGGAATGTATGATGCCAGATATCTTAATCGCTCTATGTTAAGGTCGGTTACCAGGAGACTCATCGTATGAATGATTTTTGCAGTTGTAATGATCCTGCGCATTTAATTAAAGAAATCTTGTGGCTTATTAAATGTTATGATTATTATATAGAAATTAAACCTATGACTCACCAACATTTTTTTTGTTGACGTTTTAAGCATGTTTATTCTTAGGTGAATATTAAAAACGCTTTCGCTGTCGTATGCCAACCCAAGGTCAAGATTTGGAGTCGGCATAATTATTTATATTGTTTAAACTTGCATTCAGAGTGTTGTTGTAATATATTTGATCATATTGTAATGGGTTGTTTAAAAACTTATTTATTTGTAGAGATTTTCTTTGATAGACAATCTAAATTATGTCATTATGACCTTTATTCAATAATAAAGGTTATGGTTGTTTTTAAAAACGAATGCAAGATTTTGAAAAACGTCTCATATAGAGGTCAAAAATCTCGCAAAGAAACCAATTAATATGAAACGTTTATAATTAATATGAACGGGGCATTTCATTAATACACTTAATGACATGTTTACTTATCATTTATCATGATTAAACATAGTGTATCAATATCTTAATATGATTCATATGTATTTAGTAAGACGTTGTTATAACGATAATCGTTATATATATCGTTTCGAGTTTCTTAATTCAATAAACTCAATTTTATGTATATAACTCGTTGTAAAAATACCTAATGAGATACTTACTTATCATAATATCATGTTAACTATATATATAATCATATATATGTCATCATCTAGTTTTTACAAGTTTTAACGTTCGTGAATCACCGGTCAACTTGGGTGGTCAATTGTCTGTATGAAACCTATTTCAATTAATCAAGTCTTAACAAGTTTGATTGCTTAACATGTTGGAAATACATAATCATGTAAATAACAATTTCGTTTAATATATATAAACATAGAAAAGTTCGGGTCACTACAGTACCTACCCGTTAAATAAATTTCGTCCCGAAATTTTAAGCAGTTGGAGGTGTTGACGTATCTTTTAGAAATAAGTGCGGGTATTTCTTCTTCATCTAATCTTCTCATTCCCAGGTGAACTTGGGTCCTCTACGAGCATTCCATCGAACTTTAATAATTGGTATCTTGTTTTGCTTAAGTCTTTTAACCTCACGATCCATTATTTCGACGGGTTCTTCGACGAATTGAAGTTTTTCGTTGATTTGGATTTTGTCTAACGGAATAGTGAGATCTTCTTTAGCAAAACATTTCTTCAAATTTGAGACGTGGAAAGTGTTATGTACAGCCGCGAGTTGTTGTGGTAATTCAAGTCGGTAAGCCACTGGTCTGACACGATCAATAATCTTGAATGGTCCTATATACCTTGGATTTAATTTCCCTCATTTACCAAATCGAACAACGCCTTTCCAAGGTGCAACCTTAAGCATGACCATCTCTCCAATTTCAAATTCTATATCTTTTCTTTTA
The DNA here is from genome assembly GCF_046630445.1 of Rutidosis leptorrhynchoides. NCBI lineage: Eukaryota > Viridiplantae > Streptophyta > Magnoliopsida > Asterales > Asteraceae > Rutidosis > Rutidosis leptorrhynchoides. The sequence goes on from NC_092336.1 coordinate 343,715,224, forward strand.
ATGTCGGCGTAGCTATTTTGTCGACTTTGGGCGGTTTTCAACCGTTGTTGAAATTGGATGATCTTTTCAGTAGTTTCTTGTATTATCTAAGTACCCATAATCTTTCTATCCCCCACTTCACTCTAACAAATCGGAGACCTGCACTTTCTACCATAAAGTGTTTCAAACAACGCCATCTCAATGCTTGAATGGTAGCTGTTGTTGTAGGAAAATTCTGCTAACGGTAGATGTCAATCCCAACAATTTTCGAAATCAATAACACATGCTCGTAGCATGTCTTCAAGCGTTTGTATCGTCCTTTCACTCTGCCCATCAGTTTGTGGATGATAGGCAGTACTCATATCTAGACGAGGTCCTAATGCTTGCTGTAATGTCTGCCAGAATCTTGAAATAAATCTGCTATCCCTATTAGAGATAATAGAGATTGGTATTCCATGTCCGGAGACAACTTCCTTCAAATACAGTCGTGCTAATTTCTCCATCTTGTCATCTTCTCTTATTGGCAGGAAGTGTGCTGATTTGGTGAGACGATCAACTATTACCCAAATAGTATCAAAACCACTTGCAGTCCTTGGCAATTTAGTGATGAAATCCATGGTAATGTTTTCCCATTTCCATTCCGGGATTTCGGATTGTTGAAGTAGACCTGATGGTTTCTGATGCTCAGCTTTGACCTTAGAACACGTCAAACATTCTCCTACGTATTTAGCAACATAGGCTTTCATACCCGACCACCAAAAATGTTTCTTGAGATCCTTGTACATCTTCCCTGTTCCAGGATATATTGAGTATCTGGTTTTATGAGCTTCTCTAAGTACCATTTCTCTCATATCTACAAATTTTGGTACCCAAATCCTTTCAGCCCTATACCGGGTTCCGCCTTCCCGAATATTAAGATGCTTCTCCGATCCTTTGGGTATTTCATCCTTTAAATTTCTCTCTTATAAAACTCCTTGTTGCGCCTCCTTTATTTGAGTAGTAAGGTTAGTGTGAATCATTATATTCATAGCTTTTACTCGAATGGGTTCTCTGTCCTTTCTACTCAAGGCGTCGGCTACCACATTTGCCTTCCCCGGGAGATAATAAATCTCAAAGTCGTAATCATTCAACAATTCAATCCATCTGCGCTGCCTCATGTTCAGTTGTTTCTGATTAAATATGTGTTGAAGACTTTTGTGGTCTGTATATATAATACTTTTGACCCCATATAAGTAGTGCCTCCAAGTCTTTAATGAAAAAACAACCGCGCCTAATTCCAAATCATGCGTCGTATAATTCTGCTCGTGAATCTTCAGTTGTCTAGACGCATAAGCAATTACTTTCGTTCGTTGCATTAATACACAACCGATACCTTGCTTTGAGGCATCACAATATATCACAAAATCATCATTCCCTTCAAGTAATGAAAATATAGGTGTCGTAGTTAACTTTTTCTTCAACAATTGAAACGCTTTTTCTTGTTCATCATTCCATTCAAATTTCCACCCTTTATGCGTTAATACAGTCAAGGGTTTTGCTATTTTAGAAAAATCTTGGATGAATCTCCTTTAATAACCAGCTAGCCCTAAAAATTGGCCTATGTGTTTCAGAGTTTTCGGGGTTTCCCACTTTTCAACGGTTTCAATCTTTGCTGGATCCACCTGAATACCTTCTTTGTTCACTATATGACCGAGGAATTGAACTTCTTCCAACCAAAATGCACACTTTGAAAACTTAGCGTACAGTTTTTCTTTTCTCAGCAACTCTAGCACTTTTCTAAAATGTTCTTCGTGCTCTTGATCATTCTTTGAGTAAATAAGTATGTCATTGATGAAAACAGTGATAAACTTGTCAAGATATGGCCCATACACTCGGTTCATGAGGTCCATGAACACAGCTGGTACGTTAGTCAATCCAAACGACATAACCATAAACTCGTAATGACCGTAACGCATCCTAAAAGCACTCTTCGGAATGTAATCCTCTTTCACCCGCATTTGGTGATATCCAGAACGTAAATCGATCTTCGAATAAACCGACGAGCCTTGTAGTTGATCAAATAAGTCATCGATTCTCGGTAATGGGTAACGGTTCTTGATGGTAAGTTTGTTCAACTCTCAGTAGTCAATACACAACCTGAATGTACCATCTTTTTTCTTGACAAACAGAACAGGAGCTCCCCATGGTGATGTACTTGGTCGAATGAAACCACGCTCTAAAAGTTCCTGTAACTGACTTTGTAATTCTTTCATTTCACTGGGTGCGAGTCTGTATGGAGCACGAGCTATTGGTGCAGCTCCTGGTACAAGGTCTATTTAAAATTCAACGGATCGATGTGGGGGTAATCCCGGTAATTCTTTCGAAAATACATCGAAAAATTCTTTTGCGACGAGAACATCACTGATGTTCTTTTCTTCAGGTTTAACTTCCTCGATGTGTGCTAGAATGATGTAACAACCTTTTCTTATTAGTTTTTGCACCTTCAAACTACTAATAAGATTTAACTTCGCGTTGTTCTTTTCTCCGTACACCATTAAAGGTTTTCCTTTTTCACACATAATGCGAATCGCATTTTTGTAACAAACAACCTCTGTTCTTACCTTCTTCAACCAGTCCATGCCAATTATTACATCAAAACTCCCTAACTCGACTGGTATTAAATCAATCTTAAATGTTTCATCACCCAGTTTAATTTCTCTATCCCGACATATATTATCTGCTAAAATTAATTTACCATTTGCTAATTCGATTAAAAATTTATTATCCAAAGGTGTCAATGGGCAATTTAATTTAGCACAAAATTCTCTACTCATATAGCTTCTATCCACGCCCGAATCAAATAAAACATAAATAGATTTATCGTCAATAAGAAACGTACCCGTAACAAGCTCTGGGTATTCCTGTGCTTCTGCCGCATTAATATTGAAAACTCTTCCACGGCCCTGCCCATTAGTATTCCCCTGATTCGGGCAATTTCTAATAATGTGGCCTGGTTTTCCACATTTATAACAAACAGCATTGTTATTACTTGCTCTGACACTATTCGTTCCGGCATTACTTGTTCCTTTAGTTCTGTTAAACTTTGGTCCGTAGACCTCACACTTTATCGCGCTATGACCATTTATTTTTTTAACGCCTTTTATACGATAGAAATTTTTTTATTTTTTTTTAAAAGTTAAGTGCTTGCCCAGACCAAGGCTTATGCCGCGGCGCGGCTTCTTTTGTCGCGGCGCGACACACAAGGGAAATTTGACCCATGTTTAGCTACCTTTCTGTTACCAAATCAAGCTTTATGCCGCGGCGCGACACCAATTGTCACGGCGCGACATAACACTAGGGCTGGTACAAACCTGCAACTTAAAACTAAATCCACATTTTACCAATTCCTAAACTCAAAACACAACAAGTCATCATCAAGCATATTTAAACTTGATGAAACCAGTTTCTAACATCATTCAACACTACGAACATCCTTTAAATTAAGAAAACGCTTTTACACTTTTCAAACACATCATTTGGCCCCAAACATAATGAAAACATAAATGACAAGTACAAAAGACTCGGCGTCGATAAGCGGTACCAATAGAGCTTGATTCAAAAAGAGACTTGCATTACCACTTATTCTAATGCCAATGCTCTGCTACTCTTCAAACGGGTTCTTTACCTTCTCGATGACCTTTTATTCCTAAAAACATAAACAACACGGGGGTAAGCTTTTACACTTAGTGAGTTATAGGCGAATAATATAGCATAAAACATTGGGCTTAACAATCAAATTACTTGTCTTTCAACCTAACGGTTGCTTACTTACTTTCGGATCCGACTCTTACTTACCATAGACATAACTTACTAGGCCGACCCTAGTAATCATGTCTAAGCTAACCATAGGCATACTCTTATGCCTAAGCTACTTAAATCACATTTCATTAATACATATGCACATAGACACCCAAAGTGTCTAAGCTAACCCGTCCATAGACAAGATTACTAGCAAGGTAATAATCTTGCCTAAGCTAAACATCAACCATAAATGAAATCATTAGGTGAACCAAATAATTCATCTAAGCTACTCAACTAGTGCACTTAGTCGTTGCTCTTTTGCACGGATGCAATCCGAGAACACTAAGTCACTCTTGACCCGCCCATTTTACCCCCTATAAACTCACCTTGATTAAACGGATTTCCTTGATCACTTGAGGCTCTTTTACCTTGATTAGTACCTATACATGAGCTAATCTCATCAATAACATAACTCAATCAAAATTACAACATTCATAAACTTTCACACCTTCATACACTTATACATTGACTTAACCCCCTATTTGCTACCATATCCACATAAACACTTACATACATAGCATTTTAACTTACCTTTTTCAATATAATATCATTATCAAGCCAACATCATTTCCGTAATCATACAAATCCCTAGTTCATCTCTTTATAAACATAACATGCAATTCCTTCAAATTTTCCATTAAACATCAAATGTACATAAATCCATTTCCATTACTAGCAACCCTAAATCATCAATTATCCAAATTCCATGACTTACAACAATAACAAAAATTCATACATGAACTTTCTTCTTCATAATTATCAACTTGAACACATAAACATTTCATTAAGGCATTTCATCAAACACCTAGTGTGCATGACTTGATTCTAAGCTGAAACAAAACCAAATTCACCATATTCATATCCTTTACTCAAAATGCAAGTTCATATTTGAACTTACTCCCAAAATTACTAACAAATTTGTTTAGAATCATTCAAGTGTGCACAATTTCAACAAACAACATCATTTAAGCATAAGATTCATCACAATCATCCAATAATAGCAATACTTAGACATAAACATTCATACCTTGCCTTTAAGAGTTCAAGAACCATAATTGTGCACAAGGAAGAGAAATTGAAGAATTAAGACTTGCTAGGATGCTTAGAGTGCCTTAGATTTCACTAATTTATGATTGCATGAACACAATTTCATCAATTGATGAATCCTTTTTCTTCTTCCTCTATGTGTCGACACACACACATAAAAACACACTCTCTGCAAATTTTTTGTAAAATAAAATGATTTTCCAGCATTTTCACTTCTTTTATTAAAATAACTTTGCCTTATTTGCACTTTCTACCCTCCCCATCAAAACTTTATTATGGGAGGTCCTTAATTCTAGCTTTGCACCTTTAGTCCCTTCAAACTTAACTAACAAACTTAACTCTTGTCCATTTATTTATACAAAATCATTCCATTCATGTATATATATAATAATAAAATTACATAAAATAATACCTTAAATAATTGGGATGTTACAACTCTCCCCCTCTTGGATTATTCGCGTCCTCGCGAACCATTCTTGATGCAACGATGGATAATACTTCATAAGCCATTCTTCGGGTTCCCATGTACATTCGGAACCCTTTCTAAATTGCCATAACACTTTCAATAACATAACCGACTTATTTCTCAATTGCTTAACCTTTTGATCCAAAATCCTTATTGGCTTTTCTGCATATCTTAACTTATCATCAACCTCAATCTCGTTCAAAGGAACATAAGTCGATTCATCCGCCAAACACTTTCTTAATTGTGACACATGAAACGTGTCATGTATATTACTCAATTCATCGGGCAAGGCCAAACGATAGGCTACCTTCCCGACTTTCGCCACTATCTCAAATGGTCCCACAAACCTTGGACCCAATTTTCCCCTTTTTAAAAAACGTATAATACCCTTCCATGGGGAAACCTTTAGCATTACCCTATCACCCACTTGAAATTCTATTGGCTTCCTCCTTTTATCTACATAGGACATTTGTCGATCTTGTGCCGCCTTCATTATTTCACGAATTTGATCTATCATTTCGGTTGTTTGTTGTACTATTTCCGTGCTTCCTAATTCCCTTTGACCCACTTCACCCCAACATATTGGGGTTCTACATCTCCTTCCATACAACATCTCATAAGGCGCCATTCCGATTGTAGAATGATAACTATTATTATACGAAAATTTAACTAAAGGTAGGTGAGCATCCCAACTACCACCGAAAACAATGACGCACGCCCTTAACATATCCTCAAGAGTTTGTATAGTTTGCTCACTTTGACCATCCGTTTGTGGGTGAAACGCGGTACTCACACGCAACTTAGTGCCCATCTCTTCTTGAAATTTTCTCCAATATCGTGAGGTGAATCGAGTGTCATGGTCCGAAACAATGGAAACCGGTACTCCATGCCTTGCAACAACCTCCTTCATATATAACTTAGACATTGCTTCTGATGATGAAGCTTCTCGTATTGTCAAAAATAGCGCGCTCTTAGTCAATCTATCAACAATAACCCAAATTGCGTCGTGTTGTCGAGGGGTCTTAAGAAACTTAGTCACTAAATCCATTGTAATGTGTTCCCATTTCCAAACCGGTACTTCTAATGGTTGCAACTTACCGTAAGGCATTTGATGATCGGCTTTCACTTGAAGACAAGTAAGACACTTATGCACATACTTAACTATATCCCTTTTCATTCCCGGCCACCAATAGTCTTTCCTTAGATCTCTATACATCTTCGTAGTACCGGGGTGAATCGAATACTTAGATTTGTGAGCTAAGTCAAGGAGCTCACTTCTATCACCACTTTGTAAAGGTACCCAAATTCTCCCATATCTAAGCCTTAGACCACGAGAATCTATCACAAAATCACCAACTTGCCCCTTGATCCTTTCTTTTCTCACGTTTTCGGGTGATAATGCTTCACCTTGTGCAACTCGGATACTATCAAATATTTGAGGTGATATTACCATAGCCAAACTCGTTATCTTTATCGGTTGGTGACTCGACTTCCTACAAAGAGCATCCGCCACTACGTTAGCCTTCCCAGGGTGATACAAAATTTCACAGTCATAATCTTTCACCAAGTCGAGCCCTCTCCTTTGCCTATCATTCAAATCCCTTTGATCGAATAAATACTTTAGGTTCTTATGATCGGTATAAATTGAGAACTTAACACCATAAAGATAATGACGCCAAATTTTCAAAGCAAAAACCACGGCCGTTAATTCTAAATCATGCGTGGGATAACGTTTTTCATGTTCCTTCAATTGTCGGGACGCATAAGCTATGACTTTCCCATTTTTCATTAACACACACCCTAAACCTTTCTTAGAAGCATCGCAATAAACTGTCATATTCTCATTCCCTTCCAGTAAGACTAGTATAGGAGCTTGAACAAGTTTCTTTCCATCTCCAAGGCACACTTTTACGAGTCAACTTTGTGAGTGGGGTGGCTATTCTAGAAAAATCTTGTATAAACCGTCGATAATACCCCGCTAAGCCTAGAAAACTCCTAACTTCGGTGGGATTTGTAGGTGGTTCCCATCTCATTGTCGCCTCAATCTTTACCGGATCAACACAAATACCCTTCTTATTAATGACATGTCCCAAAAATTGAACTTCACGAAGCCAAAACTCGCATTTAGAGAACTTAGCAAACAACTTTTCTCTTCTTAAAGTTTCTAATACTTGTCATAAATGAACCGCATGCTCTTCTTCCCCTTTAGAATACACCAAAATATCATCAATAAATACAATCACAAACCTATCGAGCATCGGTCGACAAACCCTATTCATCAAATCCATAAACGCGGTCGGAGCATTAGTTAACCCAAAAGGCATAACCACAAATTCATAATGACCATACCTTGTACGAAAAGCCGTTTTAGGGGTATCTTCTTCCCTCACCTTTAATTGATGATAACCCGATCTTAGATCTATCTTTGAAAAGAAACATGCACCTTGTAATTGATCAAACAAATCATCTATCCTCGGCAATGGATATTTATTCTTAATAGTAACCTTATTCAATTCACGATAATCTATACACATTCTCATTGTCCTATCCTTCTTTTTCACAAACAAAACCGGAACTCCCCAAGGTGAACTACTAGGACATATAAAACCTTTATCTATCAAATCTTGTAGTTGAGTCACCATTTCTCTCATTTCCGACGGGGCTAATCGATAAGGTACTTTAGCAATTGGCGTGGCTCCAGGAATTAAATCTATTCTAAACTCTACCTCTCGTTCGGGAGGTACACCGGGCAACTCATTCGAAAACACATCCGGAAACTCATTAACTATCGGTACATCACTCAATCCCACAACCTTCTTCGAATCATCTACAACATGTGCTAAAAACGCACAACACCCATGAGATAAAAATCTTTTACCTCTAGCATACGTGCATATAGGAATAACACGTCTAGCCCGTTCCCCATAAATCCAAATAACTTTCCCACTTGGTGATTGAACTAATACAATTTTCTTACGACACAAAATTATCCCTTCATTGTCATCTAACCAATCCATACCCACAATTACCTGAAATTCTCCCATATGCATGGGTATTAAATCTATAACAAACTTTTCATCATCCAAAATAATTTCACATCCCTTAATGATACTATACACCATAACGTTTTTATTATCCGCTATTTCAACCTTTAAAGGATGCTCTAACATACTTGGGGTCATGTCAAATTTTTTACAAAAAGAATAAGAAACAAACGACCGCGTAGCACTGGAATCAAACAAAACATGCGCAGGTAAAGAGGTTACAATAAAGGTACCTGACACCACATTTCGGGACTCCTTCACTTCGAGTGCGGTAATCTGATGAACTCGTGCTCTTGGTCGGCTATCACTAGTCTTTGGTTCTGTTTTAACCTCTTTCTTAACACTACCACTTGCCAAGTCTTTCTTATATTCCGGACATTCGGCTTGAAAATGACCCTTTTCAAAACAATAGTAACATTGTTTTCCCTTCTTAGGACACTCGGCGGCTCTATGACCCGGCTTCCCACATGAATAACAATCGGTAGTACCCGATTTACACTCGCCCGCATGATTCTTACCACACCTATTACATGACTTCACTTCTTTACCACCACTCTTTCCCGACATGAAACCCCCTTTTGACTTGTGCGGGGACTCAGAACTAAACTTACCCTTCTTCAGGCTAACACTTTGCATTGACTTTGAATCTTGATCTAACTTTCGTTTAAACGCCGCATTCTTCCTAAGTTCATGCTCCCTCACAAGAGCCCTATTCATCATTTCGGCTAAAGTCTTATAAGTGCTCTTATCAATAAACTCACTTATTTCGGGGTTTAACTTCTCATGATAGTGATCCATCCTCAATTTGGGACTTGAAACAAAGTCCGAGCAAAACCAGGACTTATCATTAAACTCGGCATTAAACTCGGTCACCGATTTACTTCCATGTTCGATATTCATAAATTCGGATTTCAACCTACTAACTTCGGCGGGTGGAGCAAATTGTGTCATAAACATTTCACGAAACTTATCCCACGAAAAACTTGTTGCCACATCTCGCCCATGTGACTTAACTATGAAATTCCACCATTCATAACCACTTCCTTTCATTTGACGAGCCGCGTAAATTACCTTTAGGTGCTCGGGACATTCACATAACATAAAAGTTTCTTCAATCTCATCAATCCACCTTTGACTAACAATCGGGTCAACCTTACCATGGAACTCCGGTGGATGACAATTAGCAAAATTCTTATACTCAAAACGATCATCTTTTCTTCTCGGGGTTTCTACTTCTTCCTGTCTTACCCCACTTCCCCCTTCTCCTCTTAAGGTAGGATTATTGGTCATGAGAGTCTTTATCTTTTCATCCAATTGATCATTTATGAACGTCTTTATTTTCTCTAAAAGGGTTGGGATGTATCTTATCAAAGCTTTTCCTATTTGTCCTGATATATCGTTTGGCATAGTAACCTCATCGGATTCATTTTATGAGCCTTCAATAGGCTCCATTGATGGGGTGTGGACGTACTCATCGTCCTCATCATTACCTCTGTTTGGGGATACGATACCATTCTGAAACAAAACATCCATCTCATTAGTTCCTATAACTGCATCATTACTTACCATAACCAAAAAAACCGAAGGAATTCTTAACTCATTTCACCATGTCCATAGTAGACGTTCATGCATACTAAAATGAAGTAATGGCAATGGCCGGTCGTCATTACACCATCTTATTACGCACTTAGTCTATCATGACCCATGGCCAATGAGCATTAGACTCTTCGTTCATGTCATCCACAACCTAAACATTATGCTATATGTCTCGTCAACAACTCTATCCTATGGAGCATGGCACAATCATTTGACCTTAACTATAATGCAAGTCCTAAACCGCTTATCCTTCAACAAAAATGGTTTAAGCCTAGATAATCCCTATCGTGGGTTATCCAAGTCCCTTAAACCACAGCTCTGATACCAACTTTTAACGCCTTTTATACGATAGAAATTATTATTTTTTTAAAGTTAAGTGCTTGCCCAGACCAAGGCTAATGCCGCGGCGCGGTTTCTTTTGTCGCAGCGCGACACACAATGGAAATTTCCCCATGTTTAACTGCCTTTCTATTAGCAAATCAAGCTTTATGCCGCGGCGCGACACCAATTGTCGCGGCGCGACATAACGCTCGGGCTGGTACAAACCTGCAACTTAAAACTAAATCCACATTTTACCAATTCCTCAACTCAAAACACAACAAGTCATCATAAAGCATATTTAAACTTGATGAAACCAGTTTCTAACATCATTCAACGCTACAAACATCCTTTAAATTAAGAAAACGCGTTTACACTTTTCAAACACATCATTTGGTCCCAAACATAAGGAAAACATAAATGACAAGTACAAAAGACTCGACGTTGATAAGCGGTACCAATAGAGCTTGATTCAAAAAGAGACTTGCATTACCACTTATTCTAATGCCAATGCTCCGCTACTATTCAAACGGGTTCTTTACCTTCTCGATGACTTTTTATTCCTAAAAACATAAACAACACGGGGGTAAGCTTTTACACTTAGTGAGTTATAGGCGAATAATATAGCATAAAACATTGGGCTTAACAATCACATTACTTGTCTTTCAACCTAACGGTTGCTTACTTACTTTCGGATCCGACTCTTACTTACCATAGACATAACTTACTAGGCCGACCCGAGTAATCATGTCTAAGCTAACCATAGGCATACTCTTATGCCTAAGCTACTTAAATCACATTTCATTAATACATATGCACATAGACACCCAAAGTGTCTAAGCTAACCCGTCCATAGACAAGATTACTAGCAAGGTAATAATCTTGCCTAAGCTAAACATCAACGATAAATAAAATCATTAGGTGAACCTAATAATTCCATATAAGCTACTCAACTAGTGTACTTAGTCGTTGCTCTCTTGCACGGATGCAATCCGAGAACACTAAGTCACTCTTGACCCGCCCATTTTACCCCCTATAAACTCACCTTGATTAAACGGATTTCCTTGATCACTTGAGGCTCCTTTATCATGATTAGCACCTATACATGAGCTAATCTCATCAATAACATAACTCAATCAAAATTACAACATTCATAAACTTTTACACCTTCATACACTTATACATTGACTTAACCCCCTATTTGCTACCATATACACATAAACACTTACATACATAGCATTTTAACTTACCTTTTTCAATATAACATCATTATCAAGCCAACATCATTTCCTTAATCATACAAATCTCTAGTTCATCTCTTTATAAACATAACATGCAATTCCTTCAAATTTTCCATTAAACATCAAATGTACATAAATCCATTTCCATTACTAGCAACCCTAAATCATCAATTATCCAAATTCCATGACTTACAACAATAACAACAATTCATACATGAACTTTCTTCTTCATAATTATCAACTTGAACACATAAACATTTCATTAAGGCATTTCTTCAAACACCTAGTGTGCATGACTTGATTCTAAGCTAAAACATCACCAAATTCACCATATTCATATCCGTTACTCAAAATGCAAGTTCATATTTGAACTTACTCCCAAAATTACTTACAAATTCGTTTAGAATCATTCAAGTGTGCACAATTTCAATAAACAACATAATTTAAGCATAAGATTCATCACAATCATCCAATAATAGCAATACTTAGACATAAACATTCATACCTTGCCTTTAAGAGTTCAAGAACCATAATTGTGCATAAGAAAGAGAAATTGAAGAATTAAGACTTGCTAGGATGCATAGAGTGCCTTAGATTTCACTAATTTATGATTGCATGAACACAATTTCATCAATTGATGAATCCTTCTTCTTCTTCTTCCTCTATGTGTCGACACATACACATAAAAGCACACTCTCTACAAATTTTTTGTAAAATAAAATGATTTTCCAGCATTTTCACTTCTTTTATTAAAATAACTTTGCCTTATTTTCATTTTCTACCCTCCCCATCAAAACTATATTATGGGAGGTCCTTAATTCTAGCTTTGCACCTTTAGTCCCTTCAAACTTAACTAACAAACTTAACTCTTGTCCATTTATTTATACAAAATCATTCCATTCATGTATATATATAATAATAAAATTACATAAAATAATACCTTAAATAATTGGGATGTTACACGTTTACACCTGTTGCAAAATGTCATGCAAAACCCCTGATGATTTTCTTCACACCTATGACATGGCTGTTTTTGGTTTTTGTTGCCGTTGTTGTTATTGAGGTTGTTGTTGGGATTGTTATTGTTCTTGAAACGGTTGTTGTAGTTGTTGTTGTTGTTGTTGGGATGTTTGTTGTAGTTATTGTTAGGATTGCGGTTATTGTTGCGTTTGTTGTTGCGGTTGTTGGGATAGTTGTTGCGATTGTGGTTGTAATTGTTATTGTTGTTGTATTGGTGACTCTTGTCACCGTTTTTCTCTCACTTCCTCTTGAATTGTTTCATGTTGGCTTCTTCGGCCGCTTGCTCTTTAATTCTTCTTTCAATCTGATTTATGAGTTTATGAGCCATTCGACTTGCGTTTTTTATGGAAGCGGGCTCATGTGAACTCACATCTTCTGGAATCCTTACTGGTAACCCTTTTACAAACGCGTCGATCTTCTCTTCTTCATCTTCGAACACTCTCGGACAAAATAGGTACAACTCTGTGAATCATCGTTCATACGTGGTAATGTCGAACCCTTGTGTTCTTAACTCTCTAAGCTCTACCTTGAGTTTATTGACTTTGTTTCTAGGATGGTACTGATCGTTCATCAATTGCTTGAATGCCGACCACGGTAGTGCGTAAGCAGCATTTTGTCCTACTTGTTCAAGATAGGTGTTCCACCACGTTAACGCAGTACCTGTGAAGGTATGCGTAGCATACTTAACTTTGTCCTCTTCAGTACAGTTACTTATGGTAAACACCGATTCGAGATTCTCGGTCCACCGTTTTAATCCAATTTGTCCTTCGGTTCCATCAAATTCCAAAGGTTTGCAGGAAGTGAATTCTTTGTAGGAGCATCCTACACAATTTCTTGCGCCGTTAGCTGCATTGTTTGATTCAGAGTTATTGTTGGTATGTAGCGCAGCCTGTACTGCGGCTATGTTTGCAGCAAGAAAGCTATGAAATTCCTCTTCGCTCATATTCATGGTGTGTCGAGTAGTCGGTGCCATTTCCTTCAAAATAGCCAACTGAATCAAGTTAATCATACAGAATATTAAGAGTAGTCAATAGTATTTTGTAGCATAATATGAACTCATTTATAAAAGCTTTTTCTTCATATTAGCGTTTTATAAGTTTAAATTCAGGTACTACCTACCCGTTAAGTTCATATTTAGTAGCTAATATACAATTCAACTACTACAATTCCATATGAAAAACTGATTATAATAATATATCACATATAAATATTCTTCAAACTTACAACATCGCTATATTACATATAACATGAAATATAGTACACTTTGATTCAGGACAGTTTTGAAGATAAATCTAGTTAATACGCAAGTTGTTTAGCAAAGGAAATAAAGACACGTAATTCATAAGTCCAGAAACAAGTCATGCATTCTGGTTTTATTAAGAAGACTTCTGAAATGTCCCGTTCTTATTGATTAAAAACGTTCTATATTAATTGATTTCGTCGCGAGGTTTTGACCTCTATATGAGACGTTTTTCAAAGACTGCATTCATTTTAAAACAAACCATAACCTTTATTTCATCAATAAAGGTTTAAAAATCTTTACGTAGATTATCAAATAATGATAATCTAAAATATCCTGTTTACACACGACCATTACATAATGGTTTACAATACAAATATGTTACAACAAAATAAGTTTCTTGAATGCAGTTTTTACACAATATCATACAAGCATGGACTCTAAATCTCATCCTTATTTAAGTATGCGACAGCGGAAGCTCTTAATAATCACCTGAGAATAAACATGCTTAAAACGTCAACAAAAATGTTGGTGAGTTATAGGTTTAACCTATATATATCAAATCATAATAATAGACCACAAGATTTCATATTTCAATACACATCCCATACATAGAGATAAAAATCATTCATATGGTGAACACCTGGTAACCGACATTAACAAGATGCATATATAAGAATATCCCCATCATTCCGGGACACCCTTCGGATATGATATAAATTTCGAAGTACTAAAGGATCATGTACTTTGGATGGGGTTTGTTAGGCCCAATAGATCTATCTTTAGGATTCGCGTCAATTAGGGTGTCTGTTCCCTAATTCTTAGATTACCAGACATAATAAAAAGGGGCATATTCGATTTCGATAATTCAACCATAGAATGTAGTTTCACGTACTTGTGTCTATTTTGTAAATCATTTATAAAACCTGCATGTATTCTCATCCCAAAAATATTAGATTTTAAAAGTGGGACTATAACTCACTTTCACAGATTTTTACTTCGTCGGGAAGTAAGACTTGGCCACTGGTTGATTCACGAACCTATAACAATATATACATATATATCAAAGTATGTTCAAAATATATTTACAACACTTTTAATATATTTTGATGTTTTAAGTTTATTAAGTCAGCTGTCCTCGTTAGTAACCTACAAATAGTTGTCCACAGTTAGATGTACAGAAATAAATCGAGAAATATTATCTTGAATCAATCCACGACCAAGTGTATACGTATCTCAGTATTGATCACAACTCAAACTATATATATTTTGGAATCAACCTCAACCCTGTATAGCTAACTCCAACATTCACATATAGAGTGTCTATGGTTGTTCCGAAATATATATAGATGTGTCGACATGATAGGTCAAAACATTGTATACGTGTCTATGGTATCTCAAGATTACATAATATACAATACAAGTTGATTAAGTTATGGTTGGAATAGATTTGTTACCAATTTTCACGTAGCTAAAATGAGAAAAATTATCCAATCTTGTTTTACCCATAACTTCTCTATTTTAAATCCGTTTTGAGTGAATAAAATTGCTATGGTTTCATATTGAATTCTATTTTATGAATCTAAACAGAAAAAGTATAGGTTTATAGTCGGAAAAATAAGTTACAAGTCGTTTTTGTAAAGGTAGTCATTTCAGTCGAAAGAACGACATCTAGATGACCATTTTAGAAAACATACTTCCACTTTGAGTTTAACCATAATTTTTGGATATAGTTTCATGTTCATAATAAAATCATTTTCTCAGAATAACAACTTTTAAATCAAAGTTTATCATAGTTTTTAATTAACTAACCCAAAACAGCCCACGGTGTTACTACGACGGCATAAATCCGGTTTTACGGTGTTTTTCGTGTTTCCAGGTTTTAAATCATTAAGTTAGCATATCATATAGATATAGAACATGTGTTTAGTTGATTTTAAAAGTCAAGTTAGAAGGATTAACTTTTGTTTGTGAACAAGTTTAGAATTAACTAAACTATATTCTAGTGATTACAAGTTTAAACCTTCGAATAAGATAGCTTTATATGTATGAATCGAATGATGTTATGAACATCATTACTACCTTAAGTTCCTTGGATAAACCTACTGGAAAAGAGAAAAATGGATCTAGCTTCAACGGATCCTTGGATGGCTCGAAGTTCTTGAAGCAGAATCATGACACGAAAACAAGTTCAAGTAAGATCATCACTTGAAATAAGATTGTTATAGTTATAGAAATTGAACCAAAGTTTGAATATGATTATTACCTTGTATTAGAATGATAACCTACTGTAAGAAACAAAGATTTCTTGAGGTTGGATGATCACCTTACAAGATTGGAAGTGAGCTAGCAAACTTGAAAGTACTCTTGATTTTATGTAACTAGAACTTGTAGAATATATGAAGAACACTTAGAACTTGAAGATAGAACTTGAGAGAGATCAATTAGATGAAGAAAATTGAAGAATGAAAGTGTTTGTAGGTGTTTTTGGTCGTTGGTGTATGGATTAGATATAAAGGATATGTAATTTTGTTTTCATGTAAATAAGTCATGAATGATTACTCATATTTTTGTAATTTTATGAGATATTTCATGCTAGTTGCCAAATGATGGTTCCAACATGTGTTAGGTGACTCACATGGGCTGCTAAGAGCTGATCATTGGAGTATATATATCAATAGTACATACATCTAAAAGCTGTGTATTGTACGAGTACGAATACGGGTGCATACGAGTAGAATTGTTGATGAAACTGAACGAGGATGTAATTGTAAGCATTTTTGTTAAGTAGAAGTATTTTGATAAGTGTATTGAAGTCTTTCAAAAGTGTATAAATAAATATTAAAACACTACATGTATATACATTTTAACTGAGTCGTTAAGTCATCGTTAGTCGTTACATGTAAGTGTTGTTTTGAAACCTTTAGGTTAACGATCTTGTTAAATGTTGTTAACCCAATATTTATAATATGAAATGAGATTTTAAATTATTATATTATCATGATATTATCATGTATGAATATCTCTTAATACGATATATATACATTAAATGTCTTTACAACGATAATCGTTACATATATGTCTCGTTTAAAAATCATTAAGTTAGTAGTCTTGTTTTTACATATGTAGTTCATTGTTAATATACTTAATGATATGTTTACTTATCATAGTATCATGTTAACTATATAGATATCCATATATATGTCATCATATAGTTTTTACAAGTTTTAACGTTCGTGAATCACCGGTCAACTTGGGTGGTCAATTGTCTATATGAAACATATTTCAATTAATCAAATCTTAACAAGTTTGATTGCTTAACATGTTGGAAACATTTAATCATGTAAATATCAATCTCAATTAATATTTATAAACATGGAAAAGTTCAGGTCACTACAGTACCTACCCGTTAAATAAATTTCGTCCCGAAATTTTAAGCTGTAGAAGGTGTTGACGAATCTTCTGGAAATAGATGCGGGTATTTCTTCTTCATCTGATCTTCAAGCTCCCAGGTGAACTCGGGTCCTCTACGAGCATTCCATCGAACCTTAACAATTGGTATCTTGTTTTGCTTAAGTCTTTTAACCTCACGATCCATTATTTCGACGGGTTCTTCGATGAATTGAAGTTTTTCGTTGATTTGGATTTCATCTAACAGAATAGTGAGATCTTCTTTAGCAAAACATTTCTTCATATTTGAGACGTGGAAAGTGTTATGTACAGCCGCGAGTTGTTGAGGTAACTCAAGTCGGTAAGCTACTGGTCCGACACGATCAATAATCTTGAATGGTTCAATATACCTTGGATTTAATTTCCCTCGTTTACCAAATCGAACAACGCCTTTCCAAGGTGTAACTTTAAGCATGACCATCTCTCCAATTTCAAATTCTATATCTTTTCTTTTAATGTCAGCGTAGCTCTTTTGTCGACTTTGGGCGGTTTTCAACCGTTGTTGAATTTGGATGATCTTCTCGGTAGTTTCTTGTATAATCTCCGGACCCGTAATCTGTCTATCCCCCACTTCACTCCAACAAATCGGAGACCTGCACTTTCTGACATAAAGTGCTTCAAACGGCGCCATCTCAATGCTTGAATGGTAGCTGTTGTTGTAGGAAAATTCTGCTAACGGTAGATGTCGATCCCAACTGTTTCCGAAATCAATAACATACGCTCGTAGCATGTCTTCAAGCGTTTGTATCGACCTTTCGCTCTGCCCATCAGTTTGTGGATGATAGGCAGTACTCATGTCTAGACGAGTTCCTAATACTTGCTGTAATGTCTGCCAGAATCTTGAAATAAATCTACCATCCCTATCAGAGATAATAGAGATTGGTATTCCATGTCTGGAGACGACTTCCTTCAAATACAGTCGTGCTAACTTCTCCATCTTGTCATCTTCTCTTATTGGCAGGAAGTGTGCTGATTTGGTGAGACGATCAACTATTACCCAAATAGTATCAAAACCACTTGCAGTCCTTGGCAATTTAGTGATGAAATCCATGGTAATATTTTTCCATTTCCATTCCGGGATTTCGGGTTGTTGAAGTAGACCTGATGGTTTCTGATGCTCAGCTTTGACCTTAGAACACGTCAAACATTCTCCTACGTATTTAGCAACATTGGCTTTCATACCCGGCCACCAAAAATGTTTCTTGAGATCCTTGTACATCTTCCCCGTTCCAGGATGTATTGAGTATCTGGTATTATGAGCTTCTCTGAGTACCATTTCTCTCATATCTCCAAATTTTGGTACCCAAATCCTTTCAGCCCTATACCGGGTTCCGTCTTCTCGAATATTAAGATGCTTCTCCGATCCTTTGGGTATTTCATCCTTTAAATTTCCCTCTTTTAAAACTCCTTGTTGCGCCTCCTTTATTTGAGTAGTAAGGTTATTATGAATCATTATATTCATAGATTTTACTCGAATGGGTTCTCTGTTCTTCCTGCTCAAGGCATCGGCTACCACATTTGCCTTCCCCGGTGAAATGTCCCGTTCTTATTGATTAAAAACGTTCCATTTTAATTGATTTCGTTGCGAGGTTTTGACCTCTATATGAGACGTTTTTCAAAGACTGCATTCATTTTTAAAACAAACCATAACCTTTATTTCATAAATAAAGGTTTAAAAAGCTTTACGTAGATTATCAAATAATGATAATCTAAAATATCCTATTTACACACGACCATTACATAATGGTTTACAATACAAATATGTTACATCGAAATCAGTTTCTTGAATGCAGTTTTTACACAATATCATACAAACATGGACTCTAAATCTTGTCCTTATTTTAGTATGCAACAGCGAAAGCTCTTAATAATCACCTAAGAATAAACATGCTTTAAACGTCAACAAAAATGTTGGTGAGTTATAGGTTTAACCTATATATATCAAATCGTAACAATAGACCACAAGATTTCATATTTCAATACACATCCCATACATAGAGATAAAAATCATTCATATGGTGAACACCTGGTAACCGACATTAACAAGATGCATATATAAGAATATCCCCATCATTCCGGGACATCCTTCGGATATGATATAAATTTCGAAGTACTAAAGCATCCGGTACTTTGGATGGGGTTTGTTAGGCCCAATAGATCTATCTTTAGGATTCGCGTCAATTAGGGTGTCTGTTCCCTAATTCTTAGATTACCAGACTTAATAAAAAGGGGCATATTCGATTTCGATAATTCAATCATAGAATGTAGTTTCACGTACTTGTGTCTATTTTGTAAATCATTTATAAAACCTGCATGTATTCTCATCCCAAAAATATTAGATTTTAAAAGTGGGACTATAACTCACTTTCACAGATTTTTACTTCGTCGGGAAGTAAGACTTGGCCACTGGTTGATTCACGAACCTCAAGTTTAGTAGGTAAACCTACTGGAAGTGACAAGAAATGATCTAGCTTCAAAGGATCTTGGATGGCTTGAATAAGAAAGATAACCTACTGTATATAACAAAGGTTTCTTGATCTGAGATGATTACTTTGAATGGATTAGAAAGCTTGGAAGTAAATTAGTAAACTTGAAGGGATTTTTGAAGTGTTCTTGAAGTGTTCTTCCTATGATGATTATAGCTTGATTCTTGAAGTGATTTTTGATGAAGATGATGATTAACTACTGGAAAAATACGTTCATAATAGTGTGTGTGTGTTGAGAGAGAATTAGAAAGAGAATTGGAAGTGAAACGGAGTGAATGATGAGTGGTAATTGGTGAGTGGGGTTAAAAGGAGTTCTAGTTAGTTGACTAGCTCATGGTAGAAGTTAAAATTGATTAGTCATACATGACATAATCAAGAGTGGAATCCCACGCTAGGTCCTATTGGTATATACCTATAGTAAGTACGTTTTGAAGCTGTGTATAATACGGGTAAGAATACGACTAGAATTCTTGATGAAAGAAAAGAATGGGAAAGTAACTGTAACCATTTTCGTTAAGTATGAGTGTTTTGATATATTTCTTGAAGTGATCCAAAAGTATTTTAATACATCTAAATACACTACATGTATATACATTTTAACTGAGTCGTTAAGTCATCGTTAGTCGTTACATGTAAGTGTTGTTTTGAAACCTTTAAGTTAACGATCTCAATTAATGTTGTTAACCCATTGTTTATTATATCTAATGAGATGTTAAATTATTATATTATCATGATATTATGATATATTAATATATCTTAATATGATATATATACATTTAAATGTCGTTACAACGATAATCGTTACATATATGTCTCGTTTCAAAATCCTTAAGTTAGTAGTCTTGTTTATATGTATATAACTCATTGTTAACATACTTATGGAGATACTTACTTATCATAATCTCATGTTAACCATATGTATATCTATATATATATCGTCATGTCGTTTTTACAAGTTTTAACGTTCGTGAATCGCCGGTCAACTTGGGTGGTCAATTGTCTATATGAAACATATTTCAATTAATCAAGTCTTAACAAGTTTGATTGCTTAACATGTTGGAAACATTTAATCATGTAAATATCAATCTCAATTAATATATATAAACATGGAAAAGTTCGGGTCACTACAGTACCTACCCGTTAAATAAATTTCGTCCCGAAATTTTAAGCTGTTGAAGGTGTTGACGAATCTTCTGGAAATAGATGCGGGTATTTCTTCTTCATCTGATCTTCATGCTCCCAGGTGAACTCGGGTCCTCTACAAGCATTCCATCGAACCTTAACAATTGGTATCTTGTTTTGCTTAAGTCTTTTAACCTCACGATCCATTATTTTGACGGGTTCTTTGATGAATTGGAGTTTTTCGTTGATTTGGATTTCATCTAATGGAATAGTGAGATCTTCTTTAGCAAAACATTTCTTCAAATTCGAGACGTGGAAAGTGTTATGTACAGTCGCGAGTTGTTGAGGTAACTCAAGTCGGTAAGCTACTGGTCCGACACGATCAATAATCTTGAATGGTCCAATATACCTTGGATTTAATTTCCCTCGTTTACCAAATTGAACAACGCCTTTCCAAGGTGCAACTTTAAGCATGACCATCTCTCCAATTTCAAATTCTATATCTTTTCTTTTAATGTCAGCGTAGCTCTTTTGTCGACTTTGGGCGGTTTTCAACCGTTGTTGAATTTGGATGATCTTCTCTGTAGTTTCTTGTATAATCTCCGAACCCGTAATCTGTCTATCCCCCACTTCACTCCAACAAATCGGAGACCTGCACTTTCTACCATAAAGTGCTTCAAACAGCGCCATCTCAATGCTTGAATGGTAGCTGTTGTTGTAGGAAAATTCTGCTAACGGTAGATGTCGATCCCAACTGTTTTCGAAATCAATAACACATGCTCGTAGCATGTCTTCAAGCGTTTGTATCGTCCTTTCGCTCTGCTCATCAGTTTGTGGATGATAGGCAGTACTCATGTCTAAACGAGTTCCTAATGCTTGCTGTAATGTCTGCCAGAATCTTGAAATAAATCTGCCATCCCTATCAGAGGTAATAGAGATTGGTATTCCATGTTTAGAGACGACTTCCTTCAAATACAGTCGTGCTAACTTCTCCATCTTGTCATCTTCTCTTATTGGCAGGAAGTGTGCTGATTTGGTGAGACGATCAACTATTACCCAAATAGTATCAAAACCACTTACAGTCCTTGGCAATTTAGTGATGAAATCCATGGTAATGTTTTCCCATTTCCATTCCGGGATTTCGGGTTTTTGAAGTAGACCTGATGGTTTATGATGCTCAGCTTTGACCTTAGAACACGTCAAACATTCTCCTACGTATTTAGCAACATCGGCTTTCATACCCAGCCACCAAAAATGTTTCTTGAGATCCTTGTACATCTTCCCCGTTCCAGGATGTATTGAGTATCTGGTTTTATGAGCTTCTCTAAGTACCATTTCTCTCATATATCCAAATTTTGGTACCCAAATCCTTTCAGCCCTATACCGGGTTTCGTCTTCCTGAATATTAAGATGCTGCTTCGATCCTTTGGGTATTTCATCCTTTAAATTTCCTTCTTTTAAAACTCCTTGTTGCGCCTCCTTTATTTGAGTAGTAAGGTTATTATGAATCATTATATTCATAACTTTTACTTGAATGGGTTCTCTGTCCTTCCTGCTCAAGGCGTCGGCTACCACATTTGCCTTCCCCGGGTGGTAACGAATCTCAAAGTCGTAATCATTCAACAATTCAATCCATCTGCGCTGCCTCATGTTCAGTTGTTTCTGATTAAATATGTGTTGAAGACTTTTGTGGTCTGTATATATAATACTTTTGACCCGATATAAGTAGTGCCTCCAAGTCTTTAATGCAAAAACAACCGTGCCTAATTCCAAATCATGCGTCGTATAATTTTGCTCGTGAATCTTCACTTGTCTAGACGCATAAGCAATCACCTTCGTTCGTTGCATTAATACACAACCGAGACCTTGCTTTGATGCGTCACAATAAATCACAAAATCATCATTCCGTTCAGGCAATGACAATATAGGTGCCGTAGTTAGCTTTTTCTTCAATAACTGAAACGCTTTCTCTTGTTCATCATTCCATTCAAATTTCTTCCCTTTATGCGTTAATGCAGTCAAGGGTTTTGCTATTCTGGAAAAGTCTTGGATGAACCTTCTGTAGTAACCAGCTAGTCCTAAAAACTGGCGTATGTGTTTTGGAGTTTTCGGGGTTTCCCACTTTTCAACAGTTTCTATCTTTGCCGGATCCACCTTAATACCTTTTTTGTTCACTATGTGACCGAGGAATTGAACTTCTTCCAACCAAAATGCACACTTTGAAAATTTAGCGTACAATTCTTCCTTCCTCAATACTTCTAACACCTTTCTCAAATGTTCACCGTGTTCTTCGTCATTGTTTGAGTAAATAAGTATGTAATCAATGAAAACAATGACAAACTAGTCAAGGTATGGTCCACACACTCGGTTCATAAGGTCCATGAACACAGCTGGTGCATTAGTTAAACCAAATGGCATGACCATAAACTCGTAATGACCGTAACGTGTTCTAAAAGCAGTCTTTGGAATATCATCTTCTTTCACCCGTATTTGATGATACCCGGAATGTAAGTCAATCTTTGAATAAACAGACGAGCCTTGTAGTTGATCAAATAAGTCGTCAATTCTCGGTAGTGGGTAGCGGTTCTTGATGGTAAGTTTGTTCAACTCTCGGTAGTCGATACACAACCTGAATGTACCATCTTTCTTCTTGACAAACAAAACAGGAGCTCCCCACGGTGATGTGCTTGGTCGAATGAAACCATGCTCTAAAAGTTCTTGTAATTGGCTTTGCAGTTCTTTCATCTCGCTGGGTGCGAGTCTGTAAGGAGCACGAGCTATTGGTGCAGCTCCTGGTACAAGATCTATTTGAAATTCAACGGATCGATGTGGGGGTAATCCCGGTAATTCTTTCAGAAATACATCGGGAAATTCTTTTGCGACGGGAACATCATTGATGCTCTTTTCTTCAGTTTGTACTTTCTCGACATGTGCTAGAACAGCATAGCAACCTTTTCTTATTAGTTTTTGTGCCTTCAAATTACTAATAAGATGTAGCTTCGTGTTGCCCTTTTCTCCGTACACCATTAAGGGTTTTCCTTTTTCTCGTATAATGTGAATTGCATTTTTGTAACAAACGATCTCTGCTTTCACTTCTTTCAACCAGTCCATACCGATTATCACATCAAAACTCCCTAACTCTACTGGTATCAAGTCAATCTTAAATGTTTCGCTAACCAGTTTAATTTCTCGATTCCGACATATATTATCTGCTGAAATTAATTTACCATTTGCTAATTCGAATAAAAATTTACTATCCAAAGGCGTCAATGGACAACTTAATTTAGCACAAAAATCTCTACTCATATAGCTTCTATCCGCACCCGAATCAAATAAAACGTAAGCAGATTTATTGTCAATAAGAAACGTACCCGTAACAAGCTCCGGGTCTTCCTGTGCCTCTGCCGCATTAACATTGAAAACTCTTCCGCGGCCTTGTCCATTCGTGTTCTCCTGGTTCTGGCAATTTCTAATAATGTGGCCCGGTTTTCCACATTTAAAACAAACTACATTGGCATAACTTGCTCCGACACTACTTGCTCCACCATTACTCGTTCCGACACCATTTGTTCCTTTCGTTCTATTAACCCCTGGTCCGTAGACCTCACACTTCGCCGCGCTATGACCATTTCTTTTACACTTATTGCAAAATTTGGTGCAGAACCCCGAGTGATACTTTTCACACCTTTGGCATAGCTGCTTCTGATTGTTGTTGTTGTTGCGGTTATTATTGTTGTTGGGATGATTGTTGTAGTTGCTGTTGTTGTTGTTGCTGTTGTTGTTGTTGTTGTTGGGCCGTTTGTTGTAGTTGCGATTGATGTTGCGATTGTTGGGATAATTGTTGCGATTATTTTTGTAATTGCTGTTGTTGTTGTATTGGTGATTCTTATCACCGTTTTCCTCCCACTTTCTTTTGAGTTGCTTCACATTGGCCTCTTCAGCAGTCTGTTCTTTAATTCTTTCTTCAATCTGGTTCACTAGTTTGTGAGCCATTCTACATGCCTGTTGTATGGAGGCGGGCTCGTGTGAACTTATATCTTCTTGGATTCTTTTCGGTAATCCTTTCACAAACGCGTCGATCTTCTCTTCCTCATCTTTGAATGCTCCCAGACACAATAGGCACAATTCTGTGAATTGTCTTTCGTACGTGGTAATATCAAATCCTTGGGTTCGTAACCCTCTAAGTTCTGTCTTGAGCTTATTGACCTCGGTTCTGGGATGGTACTTCTCGTTCATCAAGTGCTTGAATGCTGACCACGGTAGTGCGTACGCATCGTCTTGTCCCACTTGCTCTAGATAGGTATTCCACCATGTTAATGCAGAACCTGTGAAGGTATGCGTAGCGTACTTTACTTTGTCCTCTTCAGTACACTTACTTATGGCAAACACCAATTCGACCTTCTCGGTCCACCATTTCAATCCGATCGGTCCTTCGGTTCCATCAAATTCCAAAGGTTTGCAGGCAGTGAATTCTTTGTAGGTGCATCCTACACGATTTCCTGTACTGCTAGATCTAAGGTTATTGTTGGTATGTAGCGCAGCCTGTACTGCGGCTATGTTTGAAGCTAGAAAAGTACGGAATTTCTCTTCATTCATATTCACGGTGTGTCGAGTAGTCGGTGCCATTTCCTTCAAAATAGTCAAATGGAACAAGTTAATCATACAGAATATCAAGAGTACTTAATAGTATTTCGTAGCATAATATGAACTCATTTATAAAAGCTTTTTCTTCATATTAGCGTTTTATAAGTTTAAATTCGGGTAGTACCTACCCGTTAAGTTCATACTTAGTAGCTAATATACAATTCAACTACTACAATTCTATATGAAAAACTGATTATAATAATATTTCGCGTTCAAACTTTTATACAATATTTTACAAACTTACAATACCGCTTATTTTACATAAAGCATGAAATATAGCCCACAATAACTTTGATACAAGATATTGTGAAGATAATTCTAGCTAGTACACAAGTCGTTCAGCAAAGGCAATAAAGACACGTAATTCATACGTCCAGAAACAAGTCATGCATTCTGGTTTTACTAGGACTACTTCCCATCCTTGGTCTTGTGGAACATAACCGTTATGGCCGTTGATAAGACAGCGTGTTGTAACGTCTTCAAAGGGACGAGGGTTACGTAATGTCCAACAGTCCCGTAACAATCTAAAAACCTCATTTCTTACCCAAATTACCGACTCCGTCACTTGTGGGAATGTTTTGTTTAATAGTTGTAGGCCGATGTTCTTGTTCTCACTTTGGTGAGAAGCGAACAATACTAATCCGTAAGCATAACATGCTTCTTTATGTTGCATGTTAGCCGCTTTTTCTAAATCACGAAGTCCAATATTCAGATATATTGAGTCAAAATAATTTCTTAACCCATTGCGTAAAATAGCATTTGGGTTCCCCGCAATATATGCGTCAAAGTAAACACATCCTAACTTATGGATTTCCCAATGTGATATCCCCCATATTTCGAACGAAAGCCTTTTATAAGCCAAGTCATTCTTGGAACGTTCTTCGAATGTCTTACAAACTGATTTCGCCTTAAATAGTTGTGCCGAAGAATTCTGACCGACTCTAGACAAGATTTCATCAATCATGTCTCCGGATAGGTCTCTTAAAATATTGGGTTGTCTATCCATTTTGTGTTTTTATACTGTAAAATAGACAAGAGTTAGATTCATAAAAAAAATACTTATTAATACAAGCAATTTTTACATATATCATAAAGCATAAGCACACTATATTACATATATTACACCACACGAATACAACTATCTTATTCCGACTCGCTTGTTTCTTTTTCTTCGGTTTTGGTTCGTTTTGCCAAGTTTCTAGGGATATATGATGTTCCCCTAATACGATCTGTCGTTTTCCACATTGGTTTAGAAAAACCTGGTGGTTTAGAGGTTCCCGGGTCATTGTTACAACTTAAGGACTTCGGGGGTTGACGATACATATAAAGTTCATTGGGGTTGGAATTAGATTTCTCTATTTTTATGCCCTTTCCCTTATTATTTTCTTTTGCTTTTTTAAATTCAGTTGGGGTAATTTCTATAACATCATCGGAATTCTCATCAGAATCCGATTCATCGGAGAATTGGTAATCCTCCCAATATTTTGCTTCCTTAGCGGAAACACCATTGACCATAATTAACCTTGGTCGGTTTGTTGAGGGTTTTCTTTTACTTAATCATTTTATTATTTCCCCCACCGGTTCTATTTCTTCATCCGGTTCCGATTCTTCTTCCGGTTCCGATTCTTGTTCTGGTTCCGACTCTTCTTCCGGTTCCTCTTCGGGAACTTGTGAATCAGTCCACGAATCATTCCAATTTACATTTGACTCTTCATTATTATTAGGTGAGTCAATGGGACTTGTTCTAGAGGTAGACATCTATCACATAATATCAAACGCGTTAAGAGATTAATATATCACATAATATTCACATGTTAAAATATATAGTTTCCAACAAAATTTGTTAAGCAATCATTTTTCAAGTAAACACGGTCGAAGTCCAGACTCACTAATGCATCCTAACAAACTTGATAAGACACACTAATGCAAAATTATGGTTCTCTAAGACTAACGCTCGGATACCAACTGAAATGTCCCGTTCTTATTGATTAAAAACGTTCCATATTAATTGATTTTGTTGCGAGGTTTTGACCTCTATATGAGACGTTTTCAAAGACTGCATTCATTTTTAAAATAAACCATAACCTTTATTTCATAAATAAAGGTTTAAAAAGCTTTACGTAGATTATCAAATAATGATAATCTAAAATATCCTGTTTACGCACGACCATTACATAATGGTTTACAATACAAATATGTTACATCGAAATCAGTTTCTTGAATGCAGTTTTTACACAATATCATACAAACATGGTGAAATGTCCCGTTCTTATTGATTAAAAACGTTCCATATTAATTGATTTCGTTGCGAGGTTTTGACCTCTATATGAGACGTTTTTCAAAGACTGCATTCATTTTTAAAACAAACCATAACCTTTATTTCATAAATAAAGGTTTAAAAAGCTTTAAGTAGATTATCAAATAATGATAATCTAAAATATCCTGTTTACACACGACCATTACATAATGGTTTACAATACAAATATGTTACAACAAAATAAGTTTCTTGAATGCAGTTTTTACACAATATCATACAAGCATGGACTCCAAATCTCGTCCTTATTTAAGTATGCGACAGCGGAAGCTCTTAATAATCACCTGAGAATAAACATGCTTAAAACGTCAACAAAAATGTTGGTGAGTTATAGGTTTAACCTATATATATCAAATCATAATAATAGACCACAAGATTTCATATTTCAATACACATCCCATACATAGAGATAAAAATCATTCATATGGTGAACACCTGGTAACCGACAATAACAAGATGCATATATAAGAATATCCCCATCATTCCGGGACACCCTTCGGATATGATATAAATTTCGAAGTACTAAAGCATCCGGTACTTTGGATGGGGTTTGTTAGGCCCAATAGATCTATCTTTAGGATTCGCGTCAATTAGGGTGTCTGTTCCCTAATTCTTAGATTACCAGACTTAATAAAAAGGGGCATATTCGATTTCGATAATTCAACCATAGAATGTAGTTTCACGTACTTGTGTCTATTTTGTAAATCATTTATAAAACCTGCATGTATTCTCATCCCAAAAATATTAGATTTTAAAAGTGGGACTATAACTCACTTTCACAGATTTTTACTTCGTCGGGAAGTAAGACTTGGCCACTGGTTGATTCACGAACCTATAACAATATATACATATATATCAAAGTATGTTCAAAATATATTTACAACACTTTTAATATATTTTGATGTTTTAAGTTTATTAAGTCAGCTGTCCTCGTTAGTAACCTACAACTAGTTGTCCACAGTTAGATGTACAGAAATAAATCGATAAATATTATCTTGAATCAATCCACGACCCAGTGTATACGTATCTCAGTATTGATCACAACTCAAACTATATATATTTTGGAATCAACCTCAACCCTGTATAGCTAACTCCAACATTCACATATAGAGTGTCTATGGTTGTTCCGAAATATATATAGATGTGTCGACATGATAGGTCGAAACATTGTATACGTGTCTATGGTATCTCAAGATTACATAATATACAATACAAGTTGATTAAGTTATGGTTGGAATAGATTTGTTACAAATTTTCACGTAGCTAAAATGAGAAAAATTATCCAATCTTGTTTTACCCATAACTTCTTCATTTTAAATCCGTTTTGAGTGAATCAAATTGCTATGGTTTCATATTGAACTCTATTTTATGAATCTAAACAGAAAAAGTATAGGTTTATAGTCGGAAAAATAAGTTACAAGTCGTTCTTGTAAAGGTAGTCATTTCAGTCGAAAGAACGACGTCTAGATGACCATTTTAGAAAACATACTTCCACTTTGAGTTTAACCATAATTTTTGGATATAGTTTCATGTTC
Source organism: Rutidosis leptorrhynchoides (assembly GCF_046630445.1). Lineage (NCBI taxonomy): Eukaryota > Viridiplantae > Streptophyta > Magnoliopsida > Asterales > Asteraceae > Rutidosis > Rutidosis leptorrhynchoides. Next base: position 343,744,566 of record NC_092336.1, read on the forward strand.
ATAATAAAAATCATTTTCTCAGAATAACAACTTTTAAATCAAAGTTTATCATAGTTTTTAATTAACTAACCCAAAACAGCCCGCGGTGTTACTACGACGGCGTAAATCCGGTTTTACGGTGTTTTTCGTGTTTCCAGGTTTTAAATCATTAAGTTAGCATATCATATAGATATAGAACATGTGTTTAGTTGATTTTAAAAGTCAAGTTAGAAGGATTAACTTTTGTTTGCGAACAAGTTTAGAATTAACTAAACTATGTTCTAGTGATTACAAGTTTAAACCTTCGAATAAGATAGCTTTATATGTATGAATCGAATGATGTTATGAACATCATTACTACCTTAAGTTCCTTGGATGAACCTACTAGAAAAGAGAAAAATGGATCTAGCTTCAATGGATCCTTGGATGGCTCAAAGTTCTTGAAGCAAAATCATGACACGAAAACAAGTTCAAGTAAGATCATCACTTGAAATAAGATTGTTATAGTTATAGAAATTGAACCAAAGTTTGAATATGATTATTACCTTGTATTAGAATGATAACCTACTGTAAGAAACAAAGATTTCTTGAGGTTGGATGATCACCTTACAAGATTGGAAGTGAGCTAGCAATCTTGAAAGTATTCTTGATTTTATGAAACTAGAACTTTTGAAATTTATGAAGAACACTTAGAACTTGAAGATAGAACTTGAGAGAGATCAATTAGATGAAGAAAATTGAAGAATGAAAGTGTTTGTAGGTGTTTTTGGTCGTTGGTGTATGGATTAGATATAAAGGATATGTAATTTTGTTTTCATGTAAATAAGTCATGAATGATTACTCATATTTTTGTAATTTTATGAGATATTTCATGCTAGTTGCCAAATGATGGTTCCCACATGTGTTAGGTGACTCACATGGGCTGCTAAGAGCTGATCATTGGAGTGTATATACCAATAGTACATACATCTAAAAGCTGTGTATTGTACGAGTACGAATACGGGTGCATACGAGTAGAATTGTTGATGAAACTGAACGAGGATGTAATTGTAAGCATTTTTGTTAAGTAGAAGTATTTTGATAAGTGTCTTGAAGTCTTTCAAAAGTGTATGAATACATATTAAAACACTACATGTATATACATTTTAACTGAGTCGTTAAGTCATCGTTAGTCGTTACATGTAAATGTTGTTTTGAAACCTTTAGGTTAACGATCTTGTTAAATGTTGTTAACCCAATGTTTATAATATCAAAAGAGATTTTAAATTATTATATTATCATGATATTATGATGTACAAATATCTCTTAATATGATATATATACATTAAATGCCGTTACAACGATAATCGTTACATATATGTCTCGTTTCAAAATCATTAAGTTAGTAGTCTTGTTTTTACATATGTAGTTCATTGTTAATATACTTAATGATATGTTTACATATCATAATATCATGTTAACTATATATATAACCATATATATGTCATCATATAGTTTTTACAAGTTTTAACGTTCGTGAATCACCGGTCAACTTGGGTGGTCAATTGTCTATATGAAACCTATTTCAATTAATCAAGTCTTAACAAGTTTGATTGCTTAACATGTTGGAAACATTTAATCATGTAAATATCAATCTCAATTAATATATATAAACATGGAAAAGTTCGGGTCACTACAGTACCTACCCGTTAAATAAATTTCGTCCCGAAATTTTAAGCTGTTGAAGGTGTTGACGAATCTTCTGGAAATAGATGCGGGTATTTCTTCTTCATCTGATCTTCACGCTCCCAGGTGAACTCAGGTCCTCTACGAGCATTCCATCGAACCTTAACAATTGGTATCTTGTTTTGCTTAAGTCTTTTAACCTCACGATCCATTATTTCGACGGGTTCTTCGATGAATTGAAGTTTTTCGTTGATTTGGATTTCATCTAATGGAATAGTGAGATCTTCTTTAGCAAAACATTTCTTCAAATTCGAGACGTGGAAAGTGTTATGTACAGCCGCGAGTTGTTGAGGTAACTCAAGTCGGTAAGCTACTGGTCCGACACGATCAATAATCTTGAATGGTCCAATATACCTTGGATTTAATTTCCCTCGTTTACCAAATCGAACAACGCCTTTCCAAGGTGCAACTTTAAGCATGACCATCTCTCCAATTTCAAATTCTATATCTTTTCTTTTAATGTCAGCGTAGCTCTTTTGTCGACTTTGGGCGGTTTTCAACCGTTGTTGAATTTGGATGATCTTCTCAGTAGTTTCTTGTATAATCTCCGGACCCGTAATCTGTCTATCCCCCACTTCACTCCAACAAATCGGAGACCTGCACTTTCTACCATAAAGTGCTTCAAACGGCGCCATCTCAATGCTTGAATGGTAGCTGTTGTTGTAGGAAAATTCTGCTAAAGGTAGATGTCGATCCCAACTGTTTCCGAAATCAATAACACATGCTCGTAGCATGTCTTCAAGCGTTTGTATCGTCCTTTCGCTCTGCCCATCAGTTTGTGGATGATAGGCAGTACTCATGTCTAGACGAGTTCCTAATGCTTGCTGTAATGTCTGCCAGAATCTTGAAATAAATCTGCCATCCCTATCAGAGATAATAGAGATTGGTATTCCATGTCTGGAGATGACTTCCTTCAAATACAGTCGTGCTAACTTCTCCATCTTGTCATCTTCTCTTATTGGTAGAAAGTGTGCGGATTTGGTGAGACGATCAACTATTACCCAAATAGTATCAAAACCACTTGCAGTCCTTGGCAATTTAGTGATGAAATCCATGGTAATGTTTTCCCATTTCCATTCCGGGATTTCGGGTTGTTGAAGTAGACCTGATGGTTTCTGATGCTCAGCTTTGACCTTAGAACACGTCAAACATTCTCCTACGTATTTAGCAACATCGGCTTTCATACCCGGCAACCAAAAATGTTTCTTGAGATCCTTGTACATCTTCCCCGTTCCAGGATGTATTGAGTATCTGGTTTTATGAGCTTCTCTAAGTACCATTTCTCTCATATCTCCAAATTTTGGTACCCAAATCCTTTCAGCCCTATACCGGGTTCCGTCTTCCCGAATATTAAGATGCTTCTCCGATCCTTTGGGTATTTCATCCTTTAAATTTCCCTCTTTTAAAACTCCTTGTTGCGCCTCCTTTATTTGAGTAGTAATGTTATTATGAATCATTATATTCATAGATTTTACTCGAATGGGTTCTCTGTCCTTCCTGCTCAAGGCATCGGCTACCACATTTGCCTTCCCCGGGTGGTAACGAATCTCAAAGTCGTAATCATTCAATAATTCAATCCACCTACGCTGCCTCATATTCAGTTGTTTCTGATTAAATATGTGTTGAAGACTTTTGTGGTCGGTATATATAATACTTTTGACCCCATATAAGTAGTGCCTCCAAGTCTTTAATGCAAAAACAACCGCGCCTAATTCCAAATCATGCGTCGTATAATTTTGTTCGTGAATCTTCAATTGTCTAGACGCATAAGCAATCACCTTCGTTCGTTGCATTAATACACAACCGAGACCTTGCTTTGATGCGTCACAATAAATCACAAAATCATCATTCCCTTCAGGCAATGACAATATAGGTGCCGTAGTTAGCTTTTTCTTCAATAACTGAAACGCTTTCTCTTGTTCATCATTCCATTCAAATTTCTTCCCTTTATGCGTTAATGCAGTCAAGGGTTTTGCTATTCTGGAAAAGTCTTGGATGAACCTTCTGTAGTAACCAGCTAGTCCTAAAAACTGGCGTATGTGTTTCAGAGTTTTCGGGGTTTCCCACTTTTCAACAGTTTCTATCTTTGCCGGATCCACCTTAATACCTTCTTTGTTCACTATGTGACCGAGGAATTGAACTTCTTCCAACCAAAATGCACACTTTGAAAACTTAGCGTACAATTCTTCCTTCCTCAATACTTCTAACACCTTTCTCAAATGTTCACCGTGTTCTTGGTCATTCTTTGAGTAAATAAGTATGTCATCAATGAAAACAATGACAAACTTGTCAAGGTATGGTCTACACACTCGGTTCATAAGGTCCATGAACACAGCTGGTGCATTAGTTAAACCAAACGGCATGACCATAAACTCGTAATGACCGTAACGTGTTCTGAAAGCAGTCTTTGGAATATCATCTTCTTTCACCCGCATTTGATGATACCCGGAACGTAAGTCAATCTTTGAATAAACAGACGAGCCTTGTAGTTGATCAAATAAGTCATCGATTCTCGGTAGTGGGTAGCGGTTCTTGATGGTAAGTTTGTTCAACTCTCGGTAGTCGATACACAACCTGAATGTACCATCTTTCTTCTTGACAAACAAAACAGGAGCTCCCCACGGTGATGTGCTTGGTCGAATGAAACCACGCTCTAAAAGTTCTTGTAATTGGCTTTGTAGTTCTTTCATCTCGCTGGGTGCGAGTCTGTAAGGAGCACGAGCTATTGGTGCAGCTCCTGGTACAAGATCTATTTGAAATTCAACGGATCGATGTGGGGGTAATCCCGGTAATTCTTTCGGAAATACATCAGGAAATTCTTTTGCGACGGGAACATCATTGATGCTCTTTTCTTCAGTTTGTACTTTCTCGACGTGTGCTAGAACAGCATAGCAACCTTTTCTTATTAGTTTTTGTGCCTTCAAATTACTAATAAGATGTAGCTTCGTGTTGCCCTTTTCTCCGTACACCATTAAGGGTTTTCCTTTTTCTCGTATAATGCGAATTGCATTTTTGTAACAAACGATCTCCGCTTTCACTTCTTTCAACCAGTCCATACCGATTATCACATCAAAACTCCCTAACTCTACTGGTATCAAATCAATCTTAAAGGTTTCGCTAACCAGTTTAATTTCTCGATTCCGACATATATTATCTGCTGAAATTAATTTACCATTTGCTAATTCGAGTAAAAATTTACTATCCAAAGGCGTCAATGGACAACTTAATTTAGCACAAAAATCTCTACTCATATAGCTTCTATCCGCACCCGAATCAAATAAAACGTAAGCAGATTTATTGTCAATAAGAAACGTACCCGTAACAAGCTCCGGGTCTTCCTGTGCCTCTGCCGCATTAATATTGAAAACTCTTCCACGGCCTTGTCCATTCGTGTTCTCCTGGTTCGGGCAATTTCTAATAATGTGGCCCGGTTTTCCACATTTATAACAAACTACATTGGCATAACTTGCTCCAACACTACTTGCTCCGCCATTACTCGTTCCGACACCATTTGTTCCTTTCGTTCTATTAACCCCTGGTCCGTAGACCTCACACTTCGCCGCGCTATGACCATTTCTTTTACACTTGTTGCAAAATTTGGTGCAGAACCCCGAGTGATTCTTTTCACACCTTTGGCATAGCTGCTTCTGATTGTTGTTGTTGTTGCGGTTATTATTGTTGTTGGGATGATTGTTGTAGTTGCTGTTGTTGTTGTTGTTGTTGTTGTTGTTGGGCCGTTTGTTGTAGTTGCGATTGATGTTGCGATTGTTGGGATAATTGTTGCGATTATTGTTGTAATTGCTGTTGTTGTTGTATTGGTGATTCTTATCACCGTTTTCCTCCCACTTTCTTTTGACTTGCTTCACATTGGCCTCTTCAGCAGTCTGTTCTTTAATTCTTTCTTCAATTTGGTTCACGAGTTTGTGAGCCATTCTACATGCCTGTTGTATGGAGGCGGGCTCGTGTGAACTTATATCTTCTTGGATTCTTTCTGGTAATCCTTTCACAAACGCGTCAATCTTCTCTTCCTCATCTTCGAATGCTCCCGGACACAATAGGCACAATTCTGTGAATCGTCTTTCGTATGTGGTAATATCAAATCCTTGGGTTCGTAACCCTCTAAGTTCTGTCTTGAGCTTATTGACCTCGGTTCTGGGACGGTACTTCTCGTTCATCAAGTGCTTGAATGCTGACCACGGTAGTGCGTACGCATCGTCTTGTCCCACTTGCTCTAGATAGGTATTCCACCATGTTAACGCAGAACCTGTGAAGGTATGCGTAGCGTACTTCACTTTGTCCTCTTCAGTACACTTACTTATGGCAAACACCGATTCGACCTTCTCGGTCCACCGTTTCAATCCGATCGGTCCTTCGGTTCCATCAAATTCCAAAGGTTTGCAGGCAGTGAATTCTTTGTAGGTGCATCCTACACGATTTCCCGTACTGCTAGATCCAAGGTTATTGTTGGTATGTAGCGCAGCCTGTACTGCGGCTATGTTTGAAGCTAGAAAAGTACGGAATTCCTCTTCATTCATATTCACGGTGTGTCGAGTAGTCGGTGCCATTTCCTTCAAAATAGTTAAATGGAACAAGTTAATCATACAGAATATTAAGAGTAGTTACTAGTATTTCGTAGCATAATATGAACTCATTTATAAAAGCTTTTTCTTCATATTAGCGTTTTATAAGTTTAAATTCGGGTAGTACCTACCCGTTAAGTTCATACTTAGTAGCTAATATACAATTCAACTACTACAATTCTATATGAAAAACTGATTATAATAATATTTCGCGTTCAAACTTTTATACAATATTTTACAAACTTACAATACCGCTTATTTTACATAAAGCATGAAATATAGCACACAATAACTTTGATACAAGATAGTTGTGAAGATAATTCTAGCTAGTACACAAGTCGTTCAGCAAAGGCAATAAAGACACGTAATTCATACGTCCAGAAACAAGTCATGCATTCTGGTTTTACTAGGACTACTTCCCATCCTTGGTCTTGTGCAACATAACCGTTATGGCCGTTGATAAGACAGCGTGTTGTAACATCATCAAAGGGACGAGGGTTACGTAATGTCCAACAGTCCCGTAATAATCTAAAAACCTCATTTCTTACCCCAATTACCGACTCCGTCACTTGTGGAAACGTTTTGTTTAATAGTTGTAGCCCGATGTTCTTGTTCTCACTTTGGTGAGAAGCGAACATTACTAATCCGTAAGCATAACATGCTTCTTTATGTTGCATGTTAGCCGCTTTTTCTAAATCACGAAGTCCAATATTCGGATATATTGAGTCAAAATAATTTCTTAACCCGTTGCGTAAAATAGCATTTGGGTTCCCCGCAATATATGCGTCAAAGTAAACACATCGTAACTTATGGGTTTCCCAATGTGATATCCCCCATCTTTCAAACGAAAGTCTCTTATAAACCAAGACATTCTTGGAACGTTCTTCGAATGTCTTACAAACTGATCTCGCCTTAAATAGTTGTGCCGAAGAATTCTGGCCGACTCTAGACAAGATTTCATCAATCATGTCTCCGGGTAGGTCTCTTAAAATATTGGGTTGTCTATCCATTGTGTGTTTTTAAACTGTAAAATAGACAAGAGTTAGTTTCATAAAAAAAATACTTATTAATACAAGCAATTTTTACATATATCATAAAGCATAAGAACACTATATTACATATATTACACCACACGAATACAACTATCTTATTCCGACTCGCTCGTTTCTTCTTCTTCGGTTTTGGTTCGTTTTGCCAAGTTTCTAGGGATATATGATGTTCCCCTAATACGAGCCGTCGTTGTCCACATTGGTTTAGAAAAACCTGGTGGTTTAGAGGTTCCCGGGTCATTGTTACAACTTAAGGACTTCGGGGGTTGACGATACATATAAAGTTCATCGGGGTTGGAATTAGATTTCTCTATTTTTATGCCCTTTCCCTTATTATTTTCTTTTACCTTTTTAAATTCAGTTGGGGTAATTTCTATAACATCATCGGAATTCTCGTCGGAATCCGATTCATCGGAGAATTGGTAATCCTCCCAATATTTTGCTTCCTTGGCGGAAACACCATTGACCATAATTAACTTTGGTCGGTTGGTTGAGGATTTTCTTTTACTTAACCGTTTTATTATTTCCCCCACCGGTTCTATTTCTTCATCCGGTTCCGATTCTTCTTCCGGTTCCGATTCTTCTTCCGGTTCCGACTCTTCTTCCGGTTCCTCTTCGGGAACTTGTGAATCAGTCCACAAATCATTCCAATTTACATTTGACTCTTCATTATTATTAGGTGAGTCAATGGGACTTGTTCTAGAGGTAGACATCTATCACATAATATCAAACACGTTAAGAGATTAATATATAACATAATATTCATATGTTAAAAATATATAGTTTTCAACAAAAATGTTAAGCAATCATTTTTAAAGAAAACACGGTCGAAGTCCAGACTCACTAATGCATCCTAACAAACTCGATAAGACACACTAATGCAAATTTTCTGGTTCTCTAAGACCAACGCTCTGATACCAACTGAAATGTCCCGTTCTTATTGATTAAAAACGTTCCATATTAATTGATTTCGTTGCGAGGTTTTGACCTCTATATGAGACGTTTTTCAAAGACTGCATTCATTTTTAAAACAAACCATAACCTTTATTTCATAAATAAAGGTTTAAAAAGCTTTAAGTAGATTATCAAATAATGATAATCTAAAATATCCTGTTTACACACGACCATTACATAATGGTTTACAATACAAATATGTTACAACAAAATAAGTTTCTTGAATGCAGTTTTTACACAATATCATACAAGCATGGACTCCAAATCTCGTCCTTATTTAAGTATGCGACAGCGGAAGCTCTTAATAATCACCTAATAATAAACATGCTTAAAACGTCAACAAAAATGTTGGTGAGTTATAGGTTTAACCTATATATATCAAATCATAATAATAGACCACAAGATTTCATATTTCAATACACATCCCATACATAGAGATAAAAATCATTCATATGGTGAACACCTGGTAACCGACAATAACAAGATGCATATATAAGAATATCCCCATCATTCCGGGACACCCTTCGGATATGATATAAATTTCGAAGTACTAAAGCATCCGGTACTTTGGATGGGGTTTGTTAGGCCCAATAGATCTATCTTTAGGATTCGCGTCAATTAGGGTGTCTGTTCCCTAATTCTTAGATTACCAGACTTAATAAAAAGGGGCATATTCGATTTCGATAATTCAACCATAGAATGTAGTTTCACGTACTTGTGTCTATTTTGTAAATCATTTATAAAACCTGCATGTATTCTCATCCCAAAAATATTAGATTTTAAAAGTGGGACTATAACTCACTTTCACAGATTTTTACTTCGTCGGGAAGTAAGACTTGGCCACTGGTTGATTCACGAACCTATAACAATATATACATATATATCAAAGTATGTTCAAAATATATTTACAACACTTTTAATATATTTTGATGTTTTAAGTTTATTAAGTCAGCTGTCCTCGTTAGTAACCTACAACTAGTTGTCCACAGTTAGATGTACAGAAATAAATCGATAAATATTATCTTGAATCAATCCACGACCCAGTGTATACGTATCTCAGTATTGATCACAACTCAAACTATATATATTTTGGAATCAACCTCAACCCTGTATAGCTAACTCCAACATTCACATATAGAGTGTCTATGGTTGTTCCGAAATATATATAGATGTGTCGACATGATAGGTCGAAACATTGTATACGTGTCTATGGTATCTCAAGATTACATAATATACAATACAAGTTGATTAAGTTATGGTTGGAATAGATTTGTTACAAATTTTCACGTAGCTAAAATGAGAAAAATTATCCAATCTTGTTTTACCCATAACTTCTTCATTTTAAATCCGTTTTGAGTGAATCAAATTGCTATGGTTTCATATTGAACTCTATTTTATGAATCTAAACAGAAAAAGTATAGGTTTATAGTCGGAAAAATAAGTTACAAGTCGTTCTTGTAAAGGTAGTCATTTCAGTCGAAAGAACGACGTCTAGATGACCATTTTAGAAAACATACTTCCACTTTGAGTTTAACCATAATTTTTGGATATAGTTTCATGTTCATAATAAAAATCATTTTCTCAGAATAACAACTTTTAAATCAAAGTTTATCATAGTTTTTAATTAACTAACCCAAAACAGCCCGCGGTGTTACTACGACGGCGTAAATCCGGTTTTACGGTGTTTTTCGTGTTTCCAGGTTTTAAATCATTAAGTTAGCATATCATATAGATATAGAACATGTGTTTAGTTGATTTTAAAAGTCAAGTTAGAAGGATTAACTTTTGTTTGCGAACAAGTTTAGAATTAACTAAACTATGTTCTAGTGATTACAAGTTTAAACCTTCGAATAAGATAGCTTTATATGTATGAATCGAATGATGTTATGAACATCATTACTACCTTAAGTTCCTTGGATGAACCTACTAGAAAAGAGAAAAATGGATCTAGCTTCAATGGATCCTTGGATGGCTCAAAGTTCTTGAAGCAAAATCATGACACGAAAACAAGTTCAAGTAAGATCATCACTTGAAATAAGATTGTTATAGTTATAGAAATTGAACCAAAGTTTGAATATGATTATTACCTTGTATTAGAATGATAACCTACTGTAAGAAACAAAGATTTCTTGAGGTTGGATGATCACCTTACAAGATTGGAAGTGAGCTAGCAATCTTGAAAGTATTCTTGATTTTATGAAACTAGAACTTTTGAAATTTATGAAGAACACTTAGAACTTGAAGATAGAACTTGAGAGAGATCAATTAGATGAAGAAAATTGAAGAATGAAAGTGTTTGTAGGTGTTTTTGGTCGTTGGTGTATGGATTAGATATAAAGGATATGTAATTTTGTTTTCATGTAAATAAGTCATGAATGATTACTCATATTTTTGTAATTTTATGAGATATTTCATGCTAGTTGCCAAATGATGGTTCCCACATGTGTTAGGTGACTCACATGGGCTGCTAAGAGCTGATCATTGGAGTGTATATACCAATAGTACATACATCTAAAAGCTGTGTATTGTACGAGTACGAATACGGGTGCATACGAGTAGAATTGTTGATGAAACTGAACGAGGATGTAATTGTAAGCATTTTTGTTAAGTAGAAGTATTTTGATAAGTGTCTTGAAGTCTTTCAAAAGTGTATGAATACATATTAAAACACTACATGTATATACATTTTAACTGAGTCGTTAAGTCATCGTTAGTCGTTACATGTAAATGTTGTTTTGAAACCTTTAGGTTAACGATCTTGTTAAATGTTGTTAACCCAATGTTTATAATATCAAAAGAGATTTTAAATTATTATATTATCATGATATTATGATGTACAAATATCTCTTAATATGATATATATACATTAAATGCCGTTACAACGATAATCGTTACATATATGTCTCGTTTCAAAATCATTAAGTTAGTAGTCTTGTTTTTACATATGTAGTTCATTGTTAATATACTTAATGATATGTTTACATATCATAATATCATGTTAACTATATATATAACCATATATATGTCATCATATAGTTTTTACAAGTTTTAACGTTCGTGAATCACCGGTCAACTTGGGTGGTCAATTGTCTATATGAAACCTATTTCAATTAATCAAGTCTTAACAAGTTTGATTGCTTAACATGTTGGAAACATTTAATCATGTAAATATCAATCTCAATTAATATATATAAACATGGAAAAGTTCGGGTCACTACACATGGACTCCAAATCTTGTCCTTATTTTAGTATGCAACTGCGGAAGCTCTTAATATTCACCTGAGAATAAACATGCTTTAAACGTCAACAAAAATGTTGGTGAGTTATAGGTTTAACCTATATATATCAAATCGTAACAATAGACCACAAGATTTCATATTTCAATACACATTCCATACATAGATATAAAAATCATTCATATGGTGAACACCTGGTAACCGACATTAACAAGATCCATATATAAGAATATCCCCATCATTCCGGGACACCCTTCGGATATGATATAAATTTCGAAGTACTAAAGCATCCGGTACTTTGGATGGGGTTTGTTAGGCCCAATAGATCTATCTTTAGGATTCGCGTCAATTAGGGAGTCTGTTCCCTAATTCTTAGATTACCAGACTTAATAAAAAGGGGCATATTCGATTTTGATAATTCAACCATAGAATGTAGTTTCACGTACTTGTGTCTATTTTGTAAATCATTTATAAAACCTGCATGTATTCTCATCCCAAAAATATTAGATTTTAAAAGTGGGACTATAACTCACTTTCACAGATTTTTACTTCGTCGGGAAGTAAGACTTGGCCACTGGTTGATTCACGAACCTCAAGTTTAGTAGGTAAACCTACTGGAAGTGACAAGAAATGATCTAGCTTCAAAGGATCTTGGATGGCTTGAATAAGAAAGATAACCTACTGTATATAACAAAGGTTTCTTGATCTTAGATGATTACTTGGAATGGATTAGAAAGCTTGGAAGTAAATTAGTAAACTTGAAGGGATTTTTGAAGTGTTCTTGAAGTGTTCTTCCTATGATGATTATAGCTTGATTATTGAAGTGATTTTTGATGAAGATGATGATTAACTACTGGAAAAATACGTTCATAATAGTGTGTATGTGTTGAGAGAGAATTGGAAAGAGAATTGGAAGTGAAATGGAGTGAATGATGAGTGGTAATTGGTGAGTGGTGAGTGGGGTTAAAAGGAGTTCTAGTTAGTTGACTAGCTCATGGTAGAAGTTAAAATTGATTAGTCATGCATGACATAATCAAGAGTGGAATCCCATGCTAGTTCCTATTGGTATATACCCATAGTAAGTACGTTTTGAAGCTGTGTATAATACGGGTAAGAATACGACTAGAATTCTTGATGAAAGAAAAGAATGGGAAAGTAACTGTAACCATTTTCGTTAAGTATGAGTGTTTTGATATATGTCTTGAAGTCTTCCGAAAGTATTTTAATACATCTAAATACACTACATGTATATACATTTTAACTGAGTCGTTAAGTCATCGTTAGTCGTTACATGTAAGTGTGTTTTGAAACCTTTAAGTTAATGATCTCAATTAATGTTGTTAACCCATCGTTTATTATATCTAATGAGATGTTAAATTATTATATTATCATGATATTATGATATATTAATATATCTTAATATGATATATATACATTTAAATGTCGTTATAACGATAATCGTTACATATATGTCTCGTTTCGAAATCCTTAAGTTAGTAGTCTTGTTTATATGTATATAACTCATTGTTAATATACTTATGGAGATACTTACTTATCATAATCTCATGTTAACCATATGTATATCTATATATATATATATATCGTCATGTCATTTTTACAAGTTTTAACGTTCGTGAATCGCCGGTCAACTTGGGTGGTCAATTGTCTATATGAAACATATTTCAATTAATCAAGTCTTAACAAGTTTGATTGCTTAACATGTTGGAAACATTTAATCATGTAAATATCAATCTCAATTAATATATATAAACATGGAAAAGTTCGGGTCACTACACCCGGGTGGTAACGAATCTCAAAGTCGTAATCATTCAATAATTCAATCCACCTACGCTGCCTCATATTCAGTTGTTTCTGATTAAATATGTGTTGAAGACTTTTGTGGTCGGTATTTATAATACTTTTGACCCCATATAAGTAGTGCCTCCAAGTCTTTAATGCAAAAACAACCGCTCCTAATTCCAAATCATGCGTCGTATAATTTTGTTCGTGAATCTTCAATTGTCTAGACGCATAAGCAATCACCTTCGTTCGTTGCATTAATACACAACCAAGACCTTGCTTTGATGCGTCACAATAAATCACAAAATCATCATTCCCTTCAGGCAATGACAATATAGGTGCCGTAGTTAGCTTTTTCTTCAATAACTGAAACGCTTTCTCTTGTTCACCATTCCATTCAAATTTCTTCCCTTTATGCGTTAATGCAGTCAAGGGTTTTGCTATTCTGGAAAAGTCTTGGATGAACCTTCTGTAGTAACCAGCTAGTCCTAAAAACTAGCGTATGTGTTTCGGAGTTTTCGGGGTTTCCCACTTTTCAACAGTTTCTATCTTTGCCGGATCCACCTTAATACCTTATTTGTTCACTATGTGACCGAGGAATTGAACTTCTTCCAACCAAAATGCACACTTTGAAAACTTAGCGTACAATTCTTCCTTCCTCAATACTTCTAACACCTTTCTCAAATGTTCACCGTGTTCTTGGTCATTCTTTGAGTAAATAAGTATGTCATCAATGAAAACAATGACAAACTTGTCAAGGTATGGTCCACACACTCGGTTCATAAGGTCTATGAACACAGCTGGTGCATTAGTTAAACCAAACGGCATGACCATAAACTCGTAATGACCGTAACGTGTTCTGAAAGCAGTCTTTGGAATATCATCTTCTTTCACCCGCATTTGATGATACCCGGAACGTAAGTCAATCTTTGAATAAACAGACGAGCCTTGTAGTTGATCAAATAAGTCGTCGATTCTCGGTAGTGGGTAGCGGTTCTTGATGGTAAGTTTGTTCAACTCTCGGTAGTCGATACACAACCTGAATGTACCATCTTTCTTCTTGACAAACAAAACAGGAGCTCCTCACGGTGATGTGCTTGGTCGAATGAAACCACGCTCTAAAAGTTCTTGTAATTGGCTTTGCAGTTCTTTCATCTCGCTGGGTGCGAGTCTGTAAGGAGCATGAGCTATTGGTGCAGCTCCTGGTACAAGATCTATTTGAAATTCAACGGATCGATGTGGGGGTAATCCCGGTAATTCTTTCAGAAATACATCGGGAAATTCTTTTGCAATGGGAACATCATTGATGCTCTTTTCTTCAGTTTGTACTTTCTCGACGTGTGCAAGAATAGCATAGCAACCTTTTCTTATTAGTTTTTGTGCCTTCAAATTACTAATAAGATGTAGCTTCGTGTTGCCCTTTTCTCCGTACACCATTAAGGGTTTTTCTTTTTCTTGTATAATGCGAATTGCATTTTTGTAACAAACGATCTCTGCTTTCACTTCCTTCAACCAGTCCATACCGATTATCACATCAATACTCCCTAACTCTACTGGTATCAAATCAATCTTAAATGTTTCGCTAACCAGTTTAATTTCTCGATTCCGACATATATTATCTGCTGAAATTAATTTACCATTTGCTAATTCGAGTAAAAATTTACTATCCAAAGGCGTCAATGGACAACTTAATTTAGCACAAAAATCTCTACTCATATAGCTTCTATCCGCACCCGAATCAAATAAAACGTAAGCAGATTTATTGTCAATAAGAAACGTACCCGTAACAAGCTCCGGGTCTTCCTGTGCCTCTGCCGCATTAATATTGAAAACTCTTCGGCGGCCTTGTCCATTCGTGTTCTCCTGGTTCGGGTAATTTCTAATAATGTGGCCCGATTTTCCTCATTTATAACAAACTACATTGGCATAACTTGCTCTGACACTACTTGCTCCGCCATTACTCGTTCCGACACCATTTGTTCCTTTCGTTCTATTAACACCTGGTCCGTAGACCTCACACTTCGCCACACTATGACCATTTATTTTACACTTGTTGCAAAATTTGGTGCAGAACCCCGAGTGATACTTTTCACACCTTTGACATAGCTGCTTCTGATTGTTGTTGTTGTTGCGGTTATTATTGTTGTTGGGATGATTGTTGTAGTTACTGTTGTTGTTGTTGTTGTTGTTGTTGTTGTTGTTGGGCCGTTTGTTGTAGTTGCGATTGATGTTGCGATTGTTGGGATAATTGTTGCGATTATTGTTGTAATTGCTGTTGTTGTTGTATTGGTGATTCTTATCACCGTTTTCCTCCCACTTTCTTTTGACTTGCTTCACATTGGCCTCTTCAGCAGTCTGTTCTTTAATTCTTTCTTCAATCTGGTTTACTAGTTTGTGAGCCATTCTACATGCCTGTTGTATGGAGGCGGGCTCGTGTGAACTTATATCTTCTTGGATTCTTTCCGGTAATCCTTTCACAAACGCGTCGATCTTCTCTTCCTCATCTTCGAATGCTCCCGGACACAATAGGCACAATTCTGTGAATCGTCTTTCGTACGTGGTAATATCAAATCCTTGGGTTCGTAACCCTCTAAGTTCTGTCTTGAGCTTATTGACCTCGGTTCTGGTACGGTACTTCTCGTTCATCAAGTGCTTGAATGCTGACCACGGTAGTGCGTATGCATCATCTTGTCCCACTTGCTCTAGATATGTATTCCACCATGTTAACGCAGAACCTGTGAAGGTATGCGTAGCGTACTTCACTTTGTCCTCTTCAATACACTTACTTTTGGAAAACACCGATTCAACCTTCTCGGTCCACCGTTTCAATCCGATCGGTCCTTCGGTTCCATCAAATTCCAAAGGTTTGCAGGCAGTGAATTCTTTGTAGGTGCATCCTACACGATTTCCTGCACTGCTAGATCCAAGGTTATTGTTGGTATGTAGCGCAGCCTATACTGCGGCTATGTTTGAAGCTAGAAAAGTAAGGAATTCCTCTTCATTCATATTCACGGTGTGTCGAGTAGTCAGTGTCATTTCCTTCAAAATAGTCAAATGGAACAAGTTAATCATACAGAATATTAAGAGTAGTTAATAGTATTTTGTAGCATAATATGAACTCATTTATAAAAGCTTTTTCTTCATATTAGCGTTTTATAAGTTTAAATTCGGGTAGTACCTACCCGTTAAGTTCATACTTAGTAGCTAATATACAATTCAACTACTACAATTCTATATGAAAAACTGATTATAATATTATTTTGCGTTCAAATAATATTTTGCGTTCAAACTTTTACCCAATATTTTACAAACTTACAATACCGCTTATTTTACATATAGCATGAAATATAGCACACAATAAATTTGATACAAGATGGTTGTGAAGATAATTCTAGCTAGTACACAAGTCGTTCAGCAAAGGCAATAAATACATGTAATTCATACGTCCAGAAACAAGTCATGCATTCTGGTTTTACTAGGACTACTTCCCATCCTTGGTCTTGTGGAACATAACCGTTATGGCCGTTGATAAGACAGCGTGTTGTAACGTCGTCAAGGGGACGAGGGTTACGTAATGTCCAACAGTCCCGTAACAATCTAAAAACCCCATTTCTTACCCCAATTACCGACTCCGTCACTTGTGGGAACGTTTTGTTTAATAGTTGTAGCCCGATGTTCTTGTTCTCACTCTGGAGAGAAGCGAACATTACTAAGCCGTAAGCATAACATGCTTCTTTATGTTGCATGTTAGCCGTTGTTTCTAAATCACGAAGTCCTATATTCGGATATATTGAGTCAAAATAATTTCTTAACCCGTTGCGAAAAATAGCATTTGGGTTCCCCGCAATATATGCGTCAAAGTAAACACATCATAACTTATGGATTTCCCAATGTGATATCCCCCATCTTTCGAACGAAAGCCTTTTATAAACCAAGGAATTCTTGGAACGTTCTTCAAATGTCTTACAAACTGATCTCGCCTTAAATAGTTGTGCCGAAGAATTCTGACCGACTCTAGACAAGATTTCATCAATCATGTCTCCGGGTAGGTCTCTTAAAATATTGGGTTGTCTATCCATTTTGTGTTTTTATACTGTAAAATAGACAAGAGTTAGATTCATAAAAAAAATACTTATTAATACAAGCAATTTTTACATATATCATAAAGCATAAGCACACTATGTTACATATATTACACCACACGAATACAACTATCTTATTCCGACTCGCTCATTTCTTCTTCTTCGGTTTTGGTTCATTTTTGACAAGTTTCTAGGGATATATGATGTTCCCCTAATACGAGCCGTCGTTTTCCACATTGGTTTAGAAAAACCTGGTGGTTTAGAGGTTCCCGGGTCATTGTTACATCTTAAGGACTTCGGGGGTTGACGATACATATAAAGTTCATCGGGGTTGGAATTAGATTTCTCTATTTTTATGCCCTTTCCCTTATTATTTTCTTTTGCCCTCTTAAATTCAGTTGGGGTAATTTCTATAACATCATCGGAATTCTCGTCGGAATCCGATTCATCGGAGAATTGGTAATCCTCCCAATATTTTGCTTCCTTGGCGGAAACACCATTGACCATAATTAACCTTGGTCGGTTGGTTGAGGATTTTCTTTTACTTAACTGTTTTATTATTTCCCCCACCGATTCTATTTCTTCATCCGGTTCCGATTCTTCTTCCGGTTCCGATTCTTCTTCCGGTTCCGACTCTTCTTCCGGTTCCTCTTCGGGAACTTGTGAATCAGTCCACGAATCATTCCAATTTACATTTGACTCTTCATTATTATTAGGTGAGTCAATGGGACTTGTTCTAGAGGTTGACATCTATCACATAATATCAAACGCGTTAAGAGATTAATATATCACATAATATTCACATGTTAAAAATATATAGTTTCCAACAAAATTTGTTAAGCAATCATTTTTCAAGTAAACACGGTGGAAGTCCGGACTCACTAATGCATCCTAACAAACTCGATAAGACACACTAATGCAAAATTCTGGTTCTCTAAGACCAACGCTCGGATACCAACTGAAATGTCCCGTTCTTATTGATTAAAAACGTTCCATATTAATTGATTTCGTTGCGAGGTTTTGACCTCTATATGAGACGTTTTTCAAAGACTGCATTCATTTTAAAACAAACCATAACCTTTATTTCATCAATAAAGGTTTAAAAATCTTTACGTAGATTATCAAATAATGATAATCTAAAATATCCTGTTTACACACGACCATTACATAATGGTTTACAATACAAATATGTTACAACAAAATAAGTTTCTTGAATGTAGTTTTTACACAATATCATACAAGCATGGACTCCAAATCTCATCCTTATTTAAGTATGCGACAGCGGAAGCTCTTAATAATCACCTGAGAATAAACATTCTTAAAACGTCAACAAAAATGTTGGTGAGTTATAGGTTTAACCTATATATATCAAATCATAATAATAGACCACAAGATTTCATATTTCAATACACATCCCATACATAGAGATAAAAATTATTCATATGGTGAACACCTGGTAACCGACATTAACAAGATGCATATATAAGAATATCCCCATCATTCCGGGATACCCTTCGGATATGATATAAATTTCGAAGTACTAAAGCATCCGGTACTTTGGATGGGGTTTGTTAGGCCCAATAGATCTATCTTTAGGATTCGCGTCAATTAGGGTGTCTGTTCCCTAATTCTTAGATTACCAGACTTAATAAAAAGGGGCATATTCGATTTCGATAATTCAACCATAGAATGTAGTTTCACGTACTTGTGTCTATTTTGTAAATCATTTATAAAACCTGCATGTATTTTCATCCCAAAAATATTAGATTTTAAAAGTGAGACTATAACTCACTTTCACAGATTTTTACTTCGTCAGGAAGTAAGACTTGGCCACTGGTTGATTCACGAACCTATAACAATATATACATATATATAAAAGTATGTTCAAAATATATTTACAACACTTTTAATATATTTTGATGTTTTAAGTTTATTAAGTCAGCTGTCCTTGTTAGTAACCTACAACTAGTTGTCCACAGTTAGATGTACAGAAATAAATCGATAAATATTATCTTGAATCAATTCACGACCAAGTGTATACGTATCTCAGTATTGATCACAACTCAAACTATATATATTTTGGAATCAACCTCAACCCTGTATAGCTAACTCCAACATTCACATATAGAGTGTCTATGGTTGTTCTTGAAATATATATAGATGTGTTGACATGATAGGTCGAAACATTGTATACGTGTCTATGGTATCTCAAGATTACATAATATACAATACAAGTTGATTAAGTTATGGTTGGAATAGATTTGTTACCAATTTTCACGTAGCTAAAATGAGAAAAATTATCCAATCTTGTTTTACCCATAACTTCTTCATTTTAAATCCGTTTTGAGTGAATCAAATTTCTATGGTTTCATATTGAACTCTATTTTATGAATCTAAACATAAAAAGTATAGGTTTATAGTAGGAAAAATAAGTTACAAGTCATTTTTGTAAAGGTAGTCATTTCAGTCGAAAGAACGACGTCTAGATGACCATTTTAGAAAACATACTTCCACTTTGAGTTTAACCATAATTTTTGGATATAGTTTCATGTTCATAATAAAAATCATTCTCTCATAATAACAACTTTTAAATCAAATTTTATCATAGTTTTTAATTAACTAACCCAAAACAGCCCGCGGTGTTACTACGACGGCGTAAATCCGGTTTTACGGTGTTTTTCGTGTTTCCAGGTGTTAAATCATTAAGTTAGCATATCATATAGATATAGAACATGTGGTTAGTTGATTTTAAAAGTCAAGTTAGAAGGATTAACTTTTGTTTGCGAACAAGTTTAGAATTAACTAAACTATGTTCTAGTGATTACAAGTTTAAACCTTCGAATAAGATAGCTTTATATGTATGAATCGAATGATGTTATGAACATCATTACTACCTTAAGTTCCTTGGATAAACCTACTAGAAAAGAGAAAAATTGATCTAGCTTCAACGGATCCTTGGATGGCTCGAAGTTCTTGAAGCAGAATCATGACACGAAAACAAGTTCAAGTAAGATCATCACTTGAAATAAGATTGTTATAGTTATAGAAATTGAACCAAAGTTTGAATATGATTATTACCTTGTATTAGAATGATAACCTACTGTAAGAAACAAAGATTTCTTGAGGTTGGATGATCACCTTACAAGATTGGAAGTGAGCTAGCAAACTTGAAAATACTCTTGATTTTATGTAACTAGAACTTGTAGAATATATGAAGAACACTTAGAACTTGAAGATGGAACTTGAGAGAGATCAATTAGATGAAGAAAATTGAAGAATAAAAGTGTTTGTAGGTGTTTTTGGTCGTTGGTGTATGGATTAGATATAAAGGATATGTAATTTTGTTTTCATGTAAATAAGTCATGAATGATTACTCATATTTTTGTAATTTTATGAGATATTTCATGCTAGTTTCCAAATGATGGTTCCCACATGTGTTAGGTGACTCACATGGGCTGCTAAGAGCTAATCATTGGAGTGTATATATCAATAGTACATACATCTAAATGCTGTGTATTGTACGAGTACAAATACGGGTGCAGACGAGTAGAATTGTTGATGAAACTGAACGAGGATGTAATTGTAAGAATTTTTGTTAAGTAGAAGTATTTTGATAAGTGTATTGAAGTCTTTCAAAAGTGTATAAATAAATATTAAAACACTACATGTATATACATTTTAACTGAGTCGTTAAGTCATCGTTAGTCGTTACATGTAAGTGTTGTTTTGAAACCTTTAGGTTAACGATCTTGTTAAATGTTGTTAACCCAATGTTTATAATATCAAATGAGATTTTAAATTATTATATTATCATGATATTATCATGTATGAATATCTCTTAATATGATATATATACATTAAATGTCTTTACAACGATAATCGTTACATATATGTCTCGTTTAAAAATCATTAAGTTAGTAGTCTTGTTTTTACATATGTAGTTCATTGTTAATATACTTAATGATATGTTTACTTATCATAGTATCATGTTAACTATATATATATATCCATATATATGTCATCATATAGTTTTTACAAGTTTTAACGTTCGTGAATCACCGGTCAACTTGGGTGGTCAATTGTCTATATGAAACATATTTCAATTAATCAAATCTTAACAAGTTTGATTGCTTAACATGTTGGAAACATTTAATCATGTAAATATCAATCTCAATTAATATTTATAAACATGGAAAACTTCAGGTCACTACAACTTCCCATCCTTGGTCTTGTTGAAAATAACCGTTATGACCATTGGCTAGGCAGCATGTTGTAATGTTGTCAAAAGGACGAGGGTTTCGTAATGTCCAACAGCCCCGTAATAATCTAAAAACCTTGTTTCTCACCCCAACTACTGAATCCGTCACTTGTCGAAAGGTTTTATTTAAAAGTTGCAATCCGATGTTCTTTTTCTCACTTTGGTAAGAAGCGAACATCACTAACCCGTAAGCATAATATGCTTCTTTATGTTGCATGTTAGAAGCTCTTTCTAAATCACGAAATCCTATGTTGGGATATGTTGAGAAAAAATTGGTTCTTAACCCGTAGCGTAAAATTGCATTTGGGTTCCCCGCATTTAACGCTTTAAAGAAAACACGGCGTAACTTACGGTCTCCCCAATGTGATATACCCCACCTATCAAAGGAAAGCCTTTTATAAACTAAGGCATTTCTAAAAAGTCTTTCAAATGTTTGACAAGTTAATTTTGCTATAATTAATTGTGCTGATGAATTCTCACCGACTCTAGACAAGATTTCCTCAATCATATCCTCTGGTAGATCTTCTAAAATATTCGGTTGTCTACCCTTAACGTCCATTTTGTTTTTATACTGTAAAATAGACAAGGATTAGATTCGTAAAAGATAATTAACAAACAATACAAGCAATTTTTAAATATAACATAAAAGTACAAGCACACTACAATACATATAATACACAACATGATTACAACCCTCTAATCTGAATCACTGGTTTCTTCTTCTTCGGACATGGTTCGTTTTCCTAATTTTCTAGGAATATATGGTGTTCCTCTAATACGAGCCGTCATTTTCCACAATGGTTTAGAAAAACCTGGTGGTTTAGAGGTTCCCGGGTCATTGTTACATTTTAGGAAATACGGATGTTGCCGATACATATAAAGTTCATAGGGGTTGGAATCTGGTTTCTCTATTTTTATACCTTTTCCCTTATTATTTTCTTTCGCTTTATTAAATTAAGTCGAGGTAATTTCTATAACATCATCGGAATCCTCATCGGGATCCGATTCATCGAAAATTTGGTAGTATTCCCAATATTTTGCTTCCTCGGCGGAAACACCATTCACCATTATTAACTTTGGTCCGTTGGTTGAGGATTTTCTTTTATTTAATCGATTTACTATAGGTATCAATATTTCTTCCTCCGGAACCTCTTCTTCTTCCGGTTCCTCCTCTTCTGGTTCCTCCTCTTCCGGTTCCTCTTCTTCCGGTTCCTCCTATTCCGGTTCCTCCTCTTCTGGTTCCTCTTCTTCCGGTTCCTCTTCTTCCGGTTCCTCTTCGTCAGGTTCCTCTTCGGGAATTTGTGAATCTTCCCAAAATATATTCGACTCTTCATTATTATTAGGTGAATCGATGGGATTTGTACTAGTGGTAGACATCTATCACACAATATCAAACACATTAAGAGGTTAATATATTCCATAATATTTACATGTTAATAATATATAGTTTCCAACAAAAGTGTTAAGCAATCGTTTTTAAAGAAAACACGGTCAAATTCCAGACTCACTAACGTATCCTAACAAACTCGATAAGACACACTAATACAAATTTCTGGTTCTCTAAGACCAACGCTCGGATACCAACTGAAATGTCCCGTTCATATTGATTATAAACGTTCCATATTAATTGATTTCGTCGCGAGGTTTTGACCTCTATATGAGACGTTTTCCAAAGACTGCATTCATTTTTAAAACAATCATAACCTTTATTTTATCTATAAAGATTTAAAAAGCATTACGTAGATTATCAAATAATGATAATCTATAATATACCGTTTACACATGACCATTACATAATGGTTTACAATAAGAATATATTACATCAAAAATAAGTTTCTTGAATGCAGTTTTTACATAATATCATACAAGCATGGACTCCAAATCTTGTCCATATTTTAGTATGCAACAGTGGAAGCTCTTAATAATCACCTGAGAATAAACATGCTTAAAACGTCAACAAAAATGTTGGTGAGTTATAGGTTTAACCTATATATTATCAAATCATAATAATATACCACAAGATTTCATATTTCAATATACATCCCATACATAGAGATAAAAATCATTCATATGGTGAACACCTGGTAACCGACATTAACAAGATGCATATAAGAATATCCCCTATCATTCCGGGAAATCCTTCGGACATGTTAAAAACGAATTCGAAGTACTAAAGCATCCGGTACTTTGGATGGGGTTCGTTAGGCCCAATAGATCTATCTTTAGGATTCGCGTCAATTAGTAGATCGGTTTACTAATTCTTAGGCTACCAAGCAAAAGGGGCATATTCGACTTCGATCATTCACCCATATAATGTAGTTTCATTTACTTGTGTATATTTCGTAAAACATTTATAAAACTGCATGTCTTCTCATCCCAAAATATTAGATTTTAAAAGTGGGACTATAACTCACTTTCACAGATTTTTACTTCGTCGGGAGTAAGACTTGGCCACTGGTCGATTCACGAACCTATAACAAATATATACATATATATATATATATATATATATATATATATATATATATATATATATATATATATATATATATATATATATATATATATATATATATATCAAAGTATGTTCAAAATATATTTACAACATTTTTAATACACTTTGATGTTTTAAGTTTATTAAGTCAGCTGTCCTCATTAGTAACCTACAACTAGTTGTCCATAGTTAGATGTACAAAAATAAATTGATATATATTATCTTGAATCAATCCACGACCCAGTGTATACACATCTCAGGCTAGATCACAACTCAAAGTATATATATTTTTGGAATCAACCTCAACCCTGTATAGCTAACTCAAACATTACTGCATATAGAGTGTCTATGGTTGTTCCAAATAATATATATACATGGGTCGATATGATATGTCAAAACATTTGCATACGTGTCTATGGTATCCTAAGATTACATAATATATTAGAATACATGTATAATACAATATAAGTTAGCTAGGATATGATTTGTATAGAATTGTTACAATATTTCCCGTAGCTACAACAACTAAAAAATATCCAATCTTGTTTTACCCATAACTTCATCGTTTTAAATCCGTTTTGAGTGAATCAAATTGCTATGGTTTCATATTGAACTCTATTTTATGAATCTAAACATAAAATGTATAGGTTTATTGTTGGAAATATAAGTTACAAGTCATTTTTATAAGAGGTAGTCATTTCAGTCGAAAGAACGACGTCTTGATGACTATTTTGAAAAACATACTTTCACTTTGAGTATAACCATATTTTTTGGATATAGTTTCATGTTCATAATAAAAATCATTTTCCCAGAAGAACCACTTTTAAATCAAAGTTTATCATAGTTTTTAATTATCAAACCCAAAACAGCCCGCGGTGTTACTATGACGGCGTATGTCCAGTTTTACGGTGTTTTTCATGTTTCCAGGTTTTAAATCATTAAGTTAGCATATCATATAGATATATAACATGTGTTTAGTTGATTTTAAAATCAAGTTAGAGGGATTAACTTTTGTTTACGAACAAGTTTAGAATTAACTAAACTATGATCTACTGATTTCAAGTTTAAACCTTCGAATAAGGTAGTTTTATATATGTATGAATCGAATGATGTTATGAACATCATTACTACCTCAGGTTTTGTGGACAAACCTACTGGAAATAAGAAAAATATATATATCTTCAAAGGATCCTTGGATGTCTTGAAAGTTCTTGAAGCAGAGTCATGACACGAAAACAAGTTCAAGTAAGATTTCCACTCGAAATAAGATTGTTATAGTTATAGAAATTGAATAAAAGTTTGAATATGAGTATTACCTTGTATTAGAAAGATATCTTACTGTAAATAATAAAGATTTCTTGAGGTTGGATGATCACTCTACAAGATTGGAAGTAAGCTAGCAAACTTGGAAGTATTCTTGATTTTATGAAACTAGAACTTATAGAATTTATGAAGAACACTTAGAATTTGAAGATAGAACATGAGAGAGAACAATTAGATGAAGAAAATTGAAGAATGAAAGTGTTTGTAGGTGATTTTGGTCGTTGGTATGTGGATTAGATATAAAGGATGAGTAATTTTGTTTACATGTAAATAAGTCATGAATGATTACTAATATTTTTGTAATTTTATGAGATATTTCATGCTAGTTGCCAAATGATGGTTCCCACATGTTAGGTGACTCACATGGGCTGCTAAGAGCTGATCATTGGAGTGTATATACTGTAGTGACCCGAACTTTTCCATGTTTATATATATATATTAAATGAAATTGTTATTTACGATTAAGTGTTTCCAACATGTTAAGCAATCAAACATGTTAAGACTTGATTAATTGAAATAGGTTTCATATAGACAATTGACCACCCAAGTTGACCGGTGATTCACGAACGTTAAAACTTGTAAAAAAACTATATGATGACATATATATGATTATATATATAGTTAACATGATATTATGATAAGTAAGTATCTCATTAGGTATTTTAACAATGAGTTATACACATAAAATTGAGTTTATTGAATTAAGAAACTCGAAACGGTATATATAACGATTATCGTTATAACAATGTCTTACTAAATACATATGAATCATATTAAGATATTGATACACTATGTTTAATCATGATAAATGATAAGTAAACATGTCATTAAGTGTATTAACAATGAACTACATATGTAAAAACAAGACTACTAATTTAATGATTTCGAAACGAGACATATAGTCCCAGAAATTTCCTAACATATATGTAACGATTATCGTTGTAACTGTACCGTTGATTAGTATTCTTAATAATACTAACCATGATATGGAATAAGGATAGAGAAAAAATTTCCTTGACTCGCCTTAAATTCTTTATGTCATAATGTCGGAATGTTCATATGAGTCACCTTAATATAATCCCAGAAATTATATTACCCTAATTCATATGTGCATTCGACACTAATTCATATAGTCAAGGTGGCGCGTCAATTAAATTAAGTAACGTTAGATTAAGATTGAATAAGAATTTTATGTGATAGACAAGTTCGAGTATAATGCACAAGTAGTCAAGTAATTCCTACTTCAAGTCTATATGCCGGTTGTAGCCTAGACTCACCAATGTACCCTATGACTCGGGGTTGACACCAATGAACTCTAAATCCCTACAACCAACGCTCAAATACCATCTGTAGCGACCCGACCAAATCATGTTTGACGGCGTCGACTACTTCGGTCCCGTTACGTGGTCATAAGTCTTTATTATGACGTTTGACCAAAATATGTCGCATTCATTTCATAAGTGAAAGGATGTTTCAAGTTTACAAATGTAGTTCAAAATATTAGTTACAATACAAAGTTTAACGTACGAATGAAACCTATGCGACACAATTTAAAGTAGTCAAAAGACGCTCCAACTATGCATGCATACTCGACATCCAAGCAAGTATCAAAAAGAGTGCGGAAGCATGTATCAAGTAGCTTTCAAGGACCTGAGAAAACATATAGAAAACTGTCAACGAAAACGTTGGTGAAACAATAGGTGTTTTGGTAAACGTTGCATTTGAACCACAAGATTTAATATAATATGATTATCAAAATCATTTGAATTCCAAAGTTGTTATTTGTTTCGCGGGCACCCAATTATCAAACTTAACTGTTTTGCACCCTTTGCGTAGTGTTAGAACATACACTAGACCCGAAAATATATTTCATCCGCTAACGGTAGCGAACCGTCCGAATGAGGCTCGTCAAGCCCATGTGATCACATCATATAAGTTCACGTTTACACCCTGCAAGTGTAACTAATGATAATTGAATTGAGGATTTTCGTTCAAACCCGTACGTGGAATGTTCGTTTTCGTACTTGTGTTCAATGTGTAAAAGTATGATACGTATATTTTCTCATCCCATAGTTTAAAGCATAAAAGTTGTTTGAAAGATAGGACTATGATCTCACCTTGAGTGCACGTACGAAAAGTACTTCACAAAATAATGTGTGCGAAGGATAGTGCTAGTCTTGACCTAAACAAATAGGTCGTATCAATAACGGTAAACACGATAGGTCAAAGATGTTCAATTAGTCCTATGGCTCGTTACGACTCGATTATGTAGCATGTGAAATCAAATTGTCAAGTTTCATGCAAGATACAAGTATAGAAACAAGTTAGGAAGGTTGCATAATCATTTGGTTAAGTTTGACAAAAAGTCAAACTTTGGTCGGTCAAAGTCAACGAAAAAGTCAACACATTCGGGTCGGGTCCCGAACTATTTTTCTGAGGTTTTTAATCATATATGAGCATGTTAGAACAAGTATTCGAAAATCGACAAAGTTGGACAGACCACTTTGGCTTGCCGCGCGGGTATATGGCGCGCCGCGCCATTACCTGTGCAGAGAATTCTGGCAGTTTTTAAGTTTTATGCACGAACCTAACTTCAACCAATCACCATTTATGACTCGCAAACAACCAAAGCATGTATCTTATATCATCGGAAAGGTATTTTGACAAGGAAAACAACTACACATTTCATCTATCACATTTACTTTTACAACAACCAAAAATCATATTCAAAGCTCCTCATTAAATGCACTCAAGTTCATAAATGAAATTCGATGATTGGGCAACCAATTTACATGAATGATATGCCGTTTCGAAGATGATCAAGCATACAATACAACCTAACACTTACAAATAACATTTCATGTCATTCAAAGCATCAAAAGTTCATTTCAAGTTCATCAAACCCTAACCCAAATCCACCAAAACCAATAATCAAGTTTATGAAGTTTTCTAAAACAACCTACACATCAAATTGAAGCTAGTGCTACTAGTAACACATTTAATACTTGCACTTTACCATAACAACAACATTTAAGCAACCAAATTACCAAATCAAACACACCCAAGTTCATATTCAAGCTAGTTACTTCAAATAATGAAATCGAGCATATAGATCATATATTCATGTTAGAACTGAGCCATAGACACTAATTAACAACTTTATAAGTTAAAAACATCAAGAACACAAAATCTAGTGATTTTAGAAAGTTACCCAAATTTGATGAAATCGGTATGGAATCGAAGAGGAAGATGAGAGGATTCCGAATATGCAATTTGTTTAAATGGATGCTTGCTCGATTTGATTTGGATGATGAATCCTTGAAGTGGTGTTTGAGAGATTTGGTGAAAGTATTAGAGAAAATGGAAAAAGAAAAGGAATTAATGAATGGATGAGAGTGAAGGGTTGACTAGTTGACCTAGTCACCTCTTTGCTCTCTTGGCAACAATGGTCCCTCTTGTTCGGTTGCGGGTGCGTGAATTACCTAAACGAGATAGTTTTAAAACGTGTATTAACGGGAGATGTTATAAACATATGACGGGATTTAAATAGTTAAACGGAAAAAGGCGGGATGTTACATTACCTACTCCTTAAAAGAAATTTCGTCCCGAAATTTAAGTAGGCATAGCGGTCGTTGTTTCTTCCTCAAAATCTTGCGTTTCTGGAATCGGGAATAAATGAGGGTATTTCTTTTGCATTTGATCTTGCCTTTCCCAAGTAAACGCGGGTCCCCTTTTGGCGTTCCAACGGACTTTAACAATCGGAATTCGGCTTTGTTTCAATGTCTTGACGGATGTGTCCACAATTTCAACCGGTTCCTCCACAAAATGAAGTTTATCATCAATAGTAAGTTCCTCGAGAGGGATGACGATATCGGGTTCGGCAAGACACTTTTTCAAGTTAGATACATGGAAGGTAGGATGAACGGAGTTCAATTGAGGCAGAAGATCTAAACGATAAGCAACGGTTCCAATACGCTCCAAGATTTCGAAAGGACCAATATACCGCGGATTTAGCTTCCCGCATTTCCCAAAACGGATTACACCTTTCCAAGGTGCGACTTTTAACATGACGGGGTCACCGACTTGAAATTCAAGGTCGTTGCAACTTTTGTCGGTATAGCACTTTTGACGACTCCGGGCCATCCGAAGCCTATCTCGGATTTGAATGATCTTCTCGGTGGTTTCGTGAATGAGTTCGGGTCCGGTGATTTGTACGTCGCCTACTTCGGCCCAACAAAGAGGAGAACGGCATTTTCGGCCATATAATGCTTCGAATGGGGCGGCTTTTATACTCGCGTGATAACTATTGTTGTAAGAGAACTCGGCGAGAGGTAAGTGCTTGTCCCAAGCTTTTCCAAAATCAACCACGCAAGCTCGTAACATGTCCTCTAAGGTTTGAATTGTACGTTCGCTTTGTCCATCGGTTTGAGGATGATATGCGGTGCTCATGTCTAAACGCGTTCCTAACGCTTCTTGCAAGGTACGCCAAAATCTAGAAACAAAACAACCATCTCGGTCGGAGATAATCGACAAAGGTACACCGTGTCGGGCTACGATCTCCTTGATATAAAGTCGTGCAAGTTTCTCCATTTTGTCGGTCTCCTTCATTGCGAGAAAGTGTGCGGATTTGGTGAGACGGTCAACAATAACCCAAATGGTATCATAACCGCCCGTCGTTTTTGGTAGTTTGGTGATAAAATCCATTGTTATTCTTTCCCACTTCCATTGCGGGATTTCGGGGTTGTTGAAGTAATCCGGACGGTCTTTGGTGTTCGGCTTTGACTTTGGAACATGTCAAACACTTGGAAACATAAGTAGCTACGTCCCTTTTGATGTTCGGCCACCAATATAGTTGTTTAAGGTCGTGGTACATCTTATTGGCACCGGGGTGAATCGAGTATCGTGACTTATGGGCTTCATCTAAAATAAGGCTTCGTAGGTCCGCATAACTAGGCACCCAAATCCTTCTGGCGAAATATCGGAGTCCGGTCTCTCTAATTTCGAATCGAGAGACGAGAATGTTCAAGAGCTCGTGTGAAACGTTTTCATCCTTGAGAGCCTCATCTTGGGCTACCCGAATTTGGCTATTAAGGTTGGTGTGGATGGTGATGTTTAAGGCTCGGACACGAAGAGGCACCGCTCTTTCTTTTCGACTTAAGGCATCGGCTACTACATTTGCCTTCCCGGGATGGTAACGAAGCTCGCAATCGTAATCATTTAAGGTTTCAATCCACCTTCGTTGTCTCATGTTTAGTTGCTTTTGGTCGAAGATGTGTTGGAGACTTTTGTGATCGGTAAAGATAGTACTCTTGGTTCCATAAAGATAGTGTCTCCACATTTTAAGTGCAAAGACAACGGCTCCGAGTTCGAGATCATGTGTCATGTAGTTTCGTTCATAAATTTTGAGTTGTCGAGAAGCATAAGAAATGACTTTCGTTCGTTGCATCAACACACACCCAAAACCATGTTTCGAGGCGTCGCAATACACAACAAAATCGTCATTGCCTTCGGGAAGCAACAAGATAGGAGCGGTGGTTAGCTTTGTTTTCAAGATTTGAAATTCGGATTCTTGTTCGGTCGCCCAATTGAATTTCTTTCCCTTATGAGTTAAAGCGGTTAGAGGACGAGCAACCAAAGAGAAATCCTTGATGAATCTACGGTAGTATCCGGCGAGACCCAAGAATTGACGAATGTGAGTAGGAGTAGTGGGAGTCTCCCATTTACTAATGGCTTCGATTTTTGTTGGATCGACTTTAATACCTGGGTCACTTACAACATGACCAAGAAATTGAACTTCCTTCAACCAAAATTCACACTTGGAGAATTTGGCATAGAGTCGTTCTTGTCTTAAAAGTTCAAGCACAAGCCGGAGGTGTTCCTCGTGTTCTTCTTTGCTTTTAGAATAAACCAAAATATCATCGATGAACACGATAACGAATTTGTCAAGATACGGTTTGCACACGTGGTTCATAAGATCCATGAACACTGCTGGTGCGTTAGTGAGACCAAATGGCATTACAAGAAATTCATAACTACCATAACGAGTTCAGAAAGCGGTTTTGGAGACATCTTCCCCCTTAACTCTTAATTGATGATAACCCGAGCAGAGATTGATTTTTGAATATACACAAGACCCTTGTAGTTGATCAAAGAGGTCATCGATGCGAGGAAGAGGATATCGGTTTTTAACCGTCAATTTGTTTAGTTCACGATAATCAATGCACATTCGTAGGGATCCATCTTTCTTTTTAACAAAAAAAATCGGAGCGCCCCAAGGTGAATGGCTAGGTTGGATAAAACCACGATCAAGTAGTTCTTGGATTTGACTTTGCAATTCTTACATTTCGGATGGAGCGAGTCTATATGGTGCACGTGCTACGGGTGCGGCTCCCAGAATAAGATCGATTTGGAATTCAACCGGTCGATGAGGTGGAAGACCCGGCAATTCGTCGGGAAATACATCGGAATAGTCACTAACAATTGGCACATCATCGATGTGCTTCTCATCGGACTCGACTTTCTTAACGTGAGCAAGGATCGCAAAACAACCCTTACGGAGTAGTTTTCTAACTTTAATACACGAAACGAGGTTGAGTCCGGTGCAACTCTTATCGCCATAGACGATCAAAGGTTCACCATTCTCGATAGGGATTCGGATTGCGTTAAGATCACAAAGGATGTGAGATTTGGTTTTAGCTAGCCAATTCATACCGATTAATACATCGAAGCTTCCTAGTTCCATGGGTATCAAGTCAATTTCAAACTCATTACCCAAAATGTTTAACGTACACCCCCGGTAATATGTGTCGGCACTCAATAGTTTTCTGTTGGCCACTTCAATGGTATAAGTGGTATCTAGTGGGATTGGTGGAGTATTAAAAGAATGAGTCAAAGTCTTGGATACAAAACTCTTATCGGCACTATCGAATAAACAAGTAACATAAGTGTTGTTGAGGAGAAACGTACTCGTGACTAATTCATTGTCATCTCGGGCTTCCTCGGTGTTGATGTTGAAAGCCCGGCCGCGTGTGTTGGGGTTGGCTTTCTTCTTCGGACATGCATTTCTAAAATGTCCCGTTTGGCCACATTCATAACAAGTACCCGGTTTTGGTGCATTGGGCACCTTTTGAGCGACGGGGGCGGCACTTCTACAATCGTTGGCCACATGACCACCCCTTTGGCACCGGTGGCAAAATAGATTGCTACATTCACCATAGTGGTGCTTGTGGCATTTGTTGCAAAAGGGTTTATTTCCGCCATAACTTTTCTTGGCATTGGAGGTGTAAGGCTTCTTAGCAAAGTTGTTGTTTCTTGATTGGGAGGGTTCCCACTTTCTTTTATTGCCACCCGATTTATCCTCGGCCTTAGATGCCGAAACTACGATTTCGTCAACCGTTTCGATCAATTGGCGTGCCATGTTCAATGCTTGTTGTAGGTTAGTGGGTTTGGATGACATCACCCCTTGTTTGATGCTCTTTGGAAGACCATACATATAAAGTTCGACCCTTTGAGATTCGGGGTTCACGAGGTTTGGACACATCAAGGATAGTTCGGCGAATCGTTAATTATAGGCCTTGAGATCGTTTTCGACCACCTCTAAGGTTCTTAGCTCTTGTTCGAGCTTTCGGGTTTCTTCGCGAGGGAAATATTCGATGACCATCTTTTCCCTTAAATCGGCCCAAGAGAGGGCGTGAGCTTCATCGGTACCCATCGATTGTACATAAGTATTCCACCATGTAAGAGCGACACCGACGAAGGTGTGAGTGGAGTATTTGACCTTGTCTTGGTCCTGACAACCGCTTATGCTAAAGACAGCCTCCGTTTGTTCGAACCATCGAGTAAGAGTAACCGGTCCCCCGGTTCCATCAAAAGTGTGAGGTTTGCACCCCATGAAGGATTTGTAGGAGCACCCTTCGTTTGAGTTACCGGCTCCATTGTTGTTGTTGTTGTGGTTGTTGTTATTGTTGGAGGAGTGATCGGCCATGGCCGCTTCCACGGCGGTGGCTATCATTCGTTGTAGAGCTTGTTCGGGAGTCTCATGGCATGGCACATGACGAGGAGGCATTGTTCCTTCAAAATACAAGAATACCGTTGATTAGTATTCTTAATAATACTAACCATGATATGGAATAAGGATAGAGAAAAATTTTCCTTGACTCGCCTTAAATTCTTTATGTCATAATGTCGGAATGTTCATATGAGTCACCGTAATATAATCCCGGAAATTATATTACCCTAATTCATATGTGCATTCGACACTAATTCATATAGTCAAGGTGGTGCGTCAATTAAATTAAGTAACCTGAGATTAAGATTGAATAAGAATTTGATGTGATAGACGAGTTTGAGTATAATGTACAAGTAGTCAAGTAATTCCTACTTCAAGTCTATATGCCGGTTGTAGTCTAGACTCACCAATGTACCCTATGACTCGGGGTTGACACCAATAAACTCTAAATCCCTACAACCAACGCTCAAATACCATCTGTAGCGACCCGACCAAATCATGTTTGACGGCGCCGACTACTTCGGTCCCGTTACATGGTCATAAGTCTTTATTATGACGTTTGACCAAAATATGTCGCATTCATTTCATAAGTTAAAGGATGTTTCAAGTTTACAAATGTAGTTCAAAAGATTAGTTACAATACAAAGTTTAACGTACGAATGAAACCTATGCGACACAATTTAAAGTAGTCAAAAGACGCTCCAACTATGCATGCATACTCAACATCCAAGCAAGTATCAAAAAGAGTGCGGAAGCATGTATCAAGTAGCTTTCAAGGACTTGAGAAAACATATAGAAAACTATCAACGAAAACGTTGGTGAAATCATAGGTGTTTTGGTAAACGTTGCATTTGAACCACAAGATTTAATATAATATGATTATCAAAATCATTTGCATTCCAAAGTTGTTATTTGTTTTGCGGGCACCCAATTATCAAACTTAACTATTTTGCACCCTTTGCGTAGTGTTAGAACATACACTAGACCCGAAAATATATTTCATCCGCTAACGGTAGCGAACCGTCCGAATGAGGCTCGTCAAACCCATGTGATCACATAATATAAGTTCACGTTTACACCCTGCAAGTGTAACTAATGATAATTGAATTGAGGATTTTTGTTCAAACCCGTACGTGGAATGTTCATTTTCGTACTTGTGTTCAATGTGTAAAAGTATGATACGTAAATGTTTCTCATCCCATAGTTTAAAGCATAAAAGTTGTTTGAAAGATGGGACTATGATCTTACCTTGAGTGCACGTACGAAAAGTACTTCACAAAATAACGTGTGCGAAGGATAGTGCTAGTCTTGACCTAAACAAATAGGTCGTATCAATAACGGTAAACACGATAGGTCAAAGATGTTCAATTAGTCCTATGGCTCGTTACGACTCGATTATGCAGCATGTGAAATCAAATTGTCAAGTTTCATGCAAGATACAAGTATAGAAACAAGTTAGGAAGGTTGCATAATCATTTGGTTAAGTTTGACAAAAAGTCAAACTTTGGTCGGTCAAAGTCAATGAAAAAGTCAACACGTTCGGGTCGGGTCCCGAACTATTTTTCTGAGGTTTTTAATCATATATGAGCATGTTAGAACAAGTTACATGTGAATCGGAGGTGCGTAGCATAGCAAACATTATTCAAAAATCGACAAAGTTGGACAGACCACTTTGGCGCGCCGCGCGGGTATATGGAGCGCCGCGCCATTACCTGTGCAGAGAATTCTGGCAGTTTTTAAGTTTTATGCACGAA